>NC_134902.1:2823269-2955769 GCF_041734735.1 Babylonia areolata | reverse complement strand
GACATTTTCTCTGCAAATACTTTGTCAGTTGACACCAAATTAGGCATAAAAATAGGAAAAATTCAGTTCTTTCCAGTCATCTTGTTTAAAACAATATTGCACCTCTGGGATGGGCACAAAAAAAAATAATAAATGAAGCCTAATTATATGCAAACTGCATTTACTGTTATATTTATATTTTTTGTATTCTCTAAACTTGGCACTTTGATCTGATATTCTGACCCAAAAACAAGAGCAGTCATTATTATCATTTTTTGTTCAAACAGGAACTTCTTTTGCTAGCATGGAAGTTTTATTTATTTTGCAAACGTTTTGGTGCAGATAGTAAAAAAAAGGAAATTACTCTGTAATTAATGCTAGGGGACTTAATTCGCTTTAAACTGATCTTTCTCATCTTAAACATTACATTTTGAAATTATACACAATACATAAAAAGCTTCGATTTTTTTTTCAGTGTATCACAAGTGAGGCTTGAAGGCCTTGCCTCTCTTGTTTGTTTTTTGTTTTTCAAAACTGATCAGTTAAACAGCTTTTCACGTATTCTATGAGTTCTTTATTGTTGTTGTTTTGGTTTTCGGTTGTTTGCTGCTGTTGTGTTTTTTGTGGGGTTTTTTGGTTGTTTTTTTCTCTTTCTAAACTTACCAGTTTAACAGCTTTTCATGTATTCTACGAGTTATTTGCGTAATCTTTATACGTTTGTCGTTTTGCCACTGATCTCTCTTTCTCCGTCTCTTTCTCTCCGTAACTGTATGCGTTGATTCATCCACTTATCTATCAGCTTGTTTTTACTGTTTGTAAATGTTTAATATCAGCTGTTTCTTCTTTTTGTTCATTGATTATAGTGTGTGTGTGTGTGTGTGTGTGTGTGTTTGCCCCTGGCAAAATTTTGTAGAAAAATCCACTTCAATAGGAAAACAAATAAAACCGCAGGCCGAAAAAAAAAAAGGAGGCACTCTCAGTGTAGTGACGAGCTCTCCCCGCGTTGAGCAGTCTGAATTTCACACAGTGAAATCTGTCAAGTAGTGACAAAAAGAATACAGACAAGACAAGACAAGACAGGACATTACAATCTTGAGGTACAGCACTGTGAAAAGCTACAGGGTCTTGCTGGCTTTACAGTAAAATTGTGTTTTAAAATATGAATTTAAAAAAACGTGATCCAGGCGAGATATTAGGTGATGGTGGTGGTGAGATAGTCAGCAAAGTTAACAGTTACCAAGGTGTGGTGGCTCTGTGATAAATGTAGTAAACAAATCTGCCCCATCCTTTCTGTTACTGCCAGAGAAATATAGATCTTTAACTCACTCAGTACGGCCAGTCCTCTCTTCTCCTCTACACAGACCCCTCGGATGTCCAGTGGGTGTCTGAATGACCCAACCTTTAGCATCCGTCGTAAGAATTGTGGTATTCTTTGTCAACATTCACCTCTTCAGTATAAGAGCATTCCGCTTGCAATATTTTGATGATGGTAACTGGGATGAAACGTTGTTAACGTCGTATCTTTCGCCGTTCGTATGGAGAGAGTTAAAGGCTTTTCCTGCAGTGAAACCATGTGATACGCCAAATGACTGTGGGCCTTCAACTGAAAATGACCCCCATTTCACAAACACACATTCCCTCTTGCAATGACCTGCCAGTACCTGAACCCCCTTCGTATGTACACGCATGCAGAAGATCAAATATGCATGTTAACTCTCTCCATACAAACGGCAAAAGAGACGACGTTAACAGCGTTTCACCCCAATTACCATCATCAAAATATTACAAGCGGAAGGCTCTAAAACTGAAGAGGTGAATGCTGACAAAGAATACCACAATTCTGACGACGGAAGCTAAAGGTTGGGTCATTCAGACACCCACTGGACATCCGAGGGGTCTGTGTAGAGGAGAAGAGAGGACTGGCCATACTGAGTGAGTTAAAGATCCTGTAACCCATGTCAGTGTTCGGTGGGTTATGGAGACACGAAAATACCCAGCATGCATGAACCATGATAGAGTCATCGGCAAGTCGATGTTGGTCGTGTAACGGAAAGAAGAACAGAAGTGCACTGCCAACAAGTATGTACAAAATATGACACAGGCAGCAGAAATGTAATTAGACACACACACTCACACATACACACACACAAAAAGCATGTGCACACACACACACACACACACACACACACACACACACACACACACATCAATTCCATTAAGTTTTATTTTTCTGCATGAAATCCATCTTCACTTTCATGCTATCCAAGCATGTACAAAATATGACACAAGCGGCAGAAATGTTATTTGACACACAGACGCTCACATATACATTAAAAAAAAAAAATCCATGTGCACACACACACACCATTCCTTTAAGTTTTATTTTTCTGTATGAAATCCGTCTTCACTTTCATGCTATCCTACAATGTTCACACAACCAGCATACTTTCATGTGATAGAACGCCCACGACGCAAAAACGACTTACTCTACCAATACTGGTCTCCAGTAAACAACTGCATGCTGTGTGCGGAAAACCCAGTTCGTCCTTTCTTGGTGTGGTAAATTCTGCAGCAGTTTCAGTTTCACCAGAGATGCCTACGAAAGATCCTCGGCATAAAGTGGCAAGACAGGGTCTCCAACCTCCAGGTCCTAGAGAGGAGCGGCCTGCCCAGATTCGAAAGCTGAAGGAAGGCCACTGCAAACTTGGAAGACCCTGCAAGCGCTTCAAGGACACCTTGAAGACAAACCTCAAAGCCTGTGACATAGACATCGCTGAGGAGCAGAAAGAGAAACTGATGCCCTTGACCGCTCTCGCTGGAGGACGCTGTGCTCTAGTGGCATAAAGACGTTTGAAAACAAGAGAACGCTGGCCATTAAGGAGAAGCGTGAGCGAAGGAAGCAGGGCTCAACTTCTGGAGACGTTTTCCCTTGCAACACCTGTGGGAAGTGCTGCGCATCCAGAATCGGCCTCTTCTCCCATATGAGGACACACACCGACAGATAAGCCTGCCTGCCTACTCATCCGTCGGTCCGACGGGAGACTCCATCAAATTCTGTCAGTCTCTACAGGACTCGCGCACCATGTACACACACTCTTCTTCCTCTGTTAATCAAACACTACAAACTGCAGCGCCACACACACTCCAAATGACCACAGCCGACATCAACAAATCCAAGGGTCTTGAGTTCCATCCCAGCTCCTCGTGGATTAAAGGAACAGTATCTATCCCCTGGCCCCCTCCCCCTGGTCTTCCAGGTTTAAGATACAGACCTGCAAGTGCCTCAAAACCCCTTTGCCTGTGCACACACACAGAAGATCAAATTCACACGTTAAAGATCAATGAACTCACCAGAGGGTCTCACTGGGTTATGGATTTCACAAAAACACCCGGCATCCATGCCCCAAAAGCAAAGTATGGCTGTTGTCAGGAAATAAGTTGTACAGAATTTTCATTGCTAAAGAAGGTAGATTACCGCCCTTGAGATGACGCAATTCTCAATTGACGTAACTCAAAGTTCCAATGGCATGACTCATTCTGCGCGGGGTGGTTCAGGGCTAATTTGCGCTTGAATATATATACTATATAATCTATAAAATATGTATCTAAATTAATAAATTTTATGTGCTCTGGTGTGTAAATAGTTTAATGAACCGTCCTGGCTTTAAAAAAGTATATCCTTCAGTCAGCGATTTTGGGTAAATTCGATAATTGTTGATAAAGCTGGAACCTTTAACACTTATGTTATTGAAATGGGAGCGAGCGAATGTAAGCGCTTGAATTATTGGATTTTGTGGGGGACATGTGGTTTGAGTTGACCAATCAGAAGAAACCCACGCGCACAGAGCGCGTGAATTGGGCTGTGTAAGAGAGTCGATCATAGAACAGCGAAGAGGAAAGACGTATGAAGGCTTGACGGTTGAAGAAGACCGGTTTATAGCGCCCCAGAGAGTAGGGCATTTGTGACGTTGGAGATGCAGACTGGACAGTCTACACGGTTCCGGGGTGGAGCCAAGTCTTTGGTATAAGGTCAGCCGTGGAGGGTTGACTAGGAACAGCCTCATCGTGTACGTCAGTTCCTTGGAGGAGGAGTAGCTGTTCAGAGGCAAGGAGGTCAGCAAGGAGAGTTGGCCAGTAGTGCCTCGACGACGTCCGCCAGGCTGGAACTGTCCCTAGTGGGCAGTGCGACCACTGCTAGGAGCTGTAGTGGGTGCCGGGGTGTGGAGGTACTGTGTAGTGCCGGGTTTTGTGTTGTTCAGAGGCGTGGTGGAGCGCCCAAATTGTCCATGAGTGTAGGCACTGTGTAGTGTCCTGTTGTGTGGTGTAAAAGCGCGGAGTAGCGCTGGTGTGCTGCCAAGAGTGTAGCAGAAATCTGTGACTAGTGTGAGAGGCTGTTCTACGTGGAGGATTCTTGTGGACTTCTCGACTGCTTCTCGAACTATAAGTGTTATGTGAACTGTACAGGATTCTTTGGACTTTCTCAAATGCTCTTCAGACTAAAGGTACTTGCTGTTGTGTGAGTGATAGACGGTGTATCCTTCTAATAACTGTTAAATTGTGAAGACTGTGAATAAAAGAAAAACAGTAGAATAAATCTGTAAATAAATGTGAGTATTATGACATGAACCAATTTGTATTATCAGTATTTTTATGTGTTAATAAAAATTGGTGGCAGATAACAGGAGTTAGATCTATTATATTTGTGTAAAGTCCCTGGTTAAGAACGCGCGAGTCTGAGCGAGAATTGTGTTATATTGTGTGTTGTCACATAGCCTTTTCTCCCTCAACTATCTCTTCACAGCTGTCTACATGACAGGGTATCAACAGATGTGTAGACCCGCCTCTAGAGAGCAGTAATCCTCTTGGTGTGTATACACATACAAAAAATCAAATATGCATACGCAAAAGATCAAACACACACAGCAAATGATCAAACATACACATTAAAAAAAAATCCAGTAACCCACGTCAGGGGTCTCTGTGGGTTATAGAAACGTGAACACAACCAGCAAACACCCGCCCCCCCACCCCCCCCTGCACCCCCACAAAAAAAACAACAAAGTATGGCTGTCAACATGGCAGGACAGAAAATGGCCACACAGAAAAAACACACTGACAGATCTGCAGGAGTGACCATGGGAAGCCGCAGCCCATGGACGCAGAGAGAAGGGAGGGAGGGAGGGAGGGAGGAAAGAAAGGAAGGAAGGAGGGAAGGAAGGGAGGAAGGGAGGGAGGGAGGAAGGAAGGAGGGAAGGAAGGGAGGAAGGAAGGGAGGAAGGAAGGAAGGAAGGAAGGGAGGGAGGGAGGGAGGGAGGGAGGAAGGAAGGAAGGAAGGGAGGAAGGAAGGAAGGGAGGAAGGAAGCATTCAGGCCGACTTTTCTTTCAGGATGAGGTCCATGTAGGCACAGGTCAGCAGGTCGTCGTCCTTGATTCCCAGCTTCTGCATCAGGTCATGGGCCACCGCCTGGCCTTCCTCTGCCGACTGCCCTTCCTTCAGCATCACCTGTCAACCGACCACGTGTGGGTCTGAGGCAAAAATGTTTCCTGGCTCAGTATCGTACATATATATGACAGTCAGTCGTGTCCGACTATGACCACCAGAACAGCAGAGGAGGCAACTGCTGTTCCGACTATCTGGGCTAGAATTTGATTATAGTGGAGAGTGTCTTGCCCAAGTACATCCCCACTCTCTCGGCCAAGAGGGTTTTAGGACAGTCGGCGTTGGGATGGTTCCCAAAGGCCAACTAGCCCACAAGGCTGCAGCACTAAGAGCCAGTGCAATTTTGCCTCCTAGTTTGAGAGTAGTCCTTCACGAAAGACTAAGCTGTAAACGGTTTCCCATTGACTGGAGAAACCATTGATAATACAGCTCTCACTTTGCTGTTGGCCCAAATGTAAACTTATGTAACATACATACACACACAACAAAGTACCCGGCATTACTGACCAATGGCATTTCAATCTGAGTGGTCTGAGGCAAACCTTTCCTGACTCAATAACATACGTACGCACACATCAAAAAGTACCTGGCATTAATGAAGGTGAATTGATAGGATTGATAGCTGTGTGTCGCCCCAGAAAGCAGAGTATGGCTGCCTACATGGCGGGGTAAAAACGGTCATGCATGTAAAAGCCCACTCGTGTAAATACGAGTGAACATGGGAATTGCAGCCCACGAACGAAGAAGAGGTCCAGAGCAAACAAGAAGAAAGGAAGGCTGGGAGGTTGCGGGTTCCAATCCCAGCGGAGGTGGTTTTTTGGGGCCCGTGGCCGGCTCCTACCCAGAGTTGAGTGTGCTGTGGGCTTAAATGGGGAGACTGGGACCATACAGTCGAGTGTCATCCACTTCAAGGATGCGTCTTTGGGTGTGTTGCTCGAATTACTTGACCAACACTGCAAGTGTCTGTATCTCTCGGGCCTGGTTAACGCCGGGATATCATTATGACAGGAAGCTTAGAGTACAGCCTTGTCACGCAGTCCCAAACCAAAATGGACCTCCATAGCAACATCATCATCGTCATCGTCATCCTCATCTTCCATCGTCATCAATATAAACAAAACAGTCTCAAAGTCTTTGGCCTTTCGTGCCCTGCTCTCATGGTGACCTCAGTTTCAATACCCCTCCACTTCTGTGCTTGGGGTGAGTCCTGTCAATGTCTTCAGTGTCGGCAGATTCATGGGGGGGGCTGTTGTTTGAGGGACGTGGTGGCAGTCTCCACTCTGGGAGGGACGCTCACTCAGTCTGGCTCCGCGACTAAGCCATTATTGTCGTTAGTAGGGGGCTTAGTAGGTGGTGTCCTAAGTACGTTAAAACAGAACAGGCACCACTGAACACCACTGAAGTGACTCAGCAGCAGTGCAGGGTCTCCTCTGGTGTGTGGCCTCCTGGCGATCTAACATTGATGGTTCCCTGCGGACTGCCGACACTGGAACTGTGACGGATGAACCCGGGTGTAGCCGTGTATGGGGGAATGTAAATGAGCGGTGTGGTAGTAATGAAACGGTGCAGATGATGGGGCAGCAAAAAAAAAAAAAAAAACACACACACAAAAATGAAAAAAAAAAAAAAACCCAAGGTAGACAGATCTGACCACCATCATTCATCCTTCCAGTCCAGACACTTTCTGACTAAAAACCCTGGGTACCTCCAGCTCCATGAAGTCGCCCAGACCGTGGACCTGATCGACGTGAACTCTGGTCTGACCCACCATGTACAGAAAGCGTTTCTTCTTCACCACTCCCCGCACACCCAGCGACAGACCCAGCACCTTCTGTCAAAGGACAAACAGAATCAGGCACAATAATAATAATAATAATAATAATGATAATAGGAAATTTTCTATCTAAAATTACGTTTAAATAACATACTTACCGTGACCCAACTAGTGCAGACTCCGGCAGGGGTCTGACATTCCTGTCCTGTGCAAACTACTATCCGCCTATGCGGAGAAAACGTAAGTACTACAGCCGATAACCTCCCGGAAGTAGGTAACCTCCCCTTTGTCCCACTGGCTAGCACCCTCTTTTTCCGGCAGCCATTATGACTCCTGTTCCTGTGCTCTTCATATGGCTAAGTTTTTTTGTATTTTCTGTCTGTCTGTCGATTTCTCTGGTATTTATATGGGGCAAACTCCCCATTTAATGGGCTCCAAGCGCCTTACATAAAACAACACGTACACAATGGTGCACTGGAGTGGAGTGATGGCCCAGAGGTAACGCGTCCGCCTAGGAAGCGAGAGAATCTGAAAGCGCTGGTTCGAATCACGGCTCAGCAGCCGATATTTTCTCCCCCTCCACTAGACCTTGAGTGGTGGTCTGGATGCTTAGTCATTCGGATGAGATGATAAACTGAGGTTCCGTGTGCAGCATGCACTTAGCACACGTAAAAGAACCCATGGCAACAAAAGGGTTGTTCCTGGCAAAATTCTGTAGAAAAAATCCACTTCAATAGGAAAAACAAATAAAACCGCACGCAGGAAAAAATACAAAAGAAATGGGTGGCGCTGTAGTGCAGCGACGTGCTCTCCCTGGGGAGAGCAGCCCGAATTTCACACAGAGAAATCTGTTGAGGTAAAAAGAGAAATACAAATACAATACAAATATTGTATTGTATTGTACTGTATTGCATTGTATTGTATTGTATTGTCACAACATATTTCTCTGAGTGAAATTCAGGCTGCTCTCCCTGTGATGAAAGCATCTCTATAGAGCAAGACCACCTCCTATTTTTAGTGTGTGCGTGTTTTGTTTGTAGCAGCAACAACAGAGCAGAGCAGATGTCGTAGCAGTGACAGTGATAAGAACTGTTACCTTGAGATCCTCCGGGTTTTCCACTTGCACTTTATGAAAGTCGCTGAGTTTGGGCCCCGCCTGGTCCGGTCTGTCATAGTAGATCAGTTCGGCTGGATTGTCCTGCTCACACACACACACACAAACATTCAAACATATACAGACACAAACACAAACACACATACATACACACACGATACACACGTGCACACACAAACATACATACACATGCACACACACACACACACTCATGCACACACACACACACACTCACCCCCGCACACAATACACACACTCATGCATACAAAAACACATACACGCCCATACACAGTAGAAAGCAGTAAGCAAGAGCTCTCTAGAGATGATCAACAGGCTCAACAGCCAAGTAGTTAAAGCATTGGACTTTAACTCACTCAGTACGACCAGTCCTCTCTTCTCCTCTACACAGACCCCTCGGATGTCCAGTGGGTGTCTGAATGACCCAACCTTTAGCTTCCGTCGTCAGAACTGTGGTATTCTTTGTCAACATTCACCTCTTCAGTATAAGAGCGTTCCGCTTGCAATATTTTGATGATGGTAATTGGGATGAAACGCTGTTAACGTCGTCTCTTTCGCCGTTTGTATGGAGAGAGTTAAATCTGAGGGTGTCAGGTTCAAATTTCAGTCACGGTGCCTGGTGAGTAAAGGGTGGAGACACTTTCCAGTCTCCCAGGTCAACAGATGTGAAGACCTGTTGATGCCTGGAACCAGCTTCATGTGTTTTGTATTTGTATTTCTTTTTACCACAACAGATTTCTCTGTGTGAAATTTGGGCTGCTCTCCCCAGGGAGAGCGCGTCGCTACACTACAGCGCTGCCCATTTTTTGGTATTTTTTCCTGCGTGCAGTTTGATTTGTTTTTCCTATCGAAGTGGATTTTTCTACAGAATTTTGCCAGGAACAACCCTTTGGTTGTCGTGGGTTCTTTTACGTGCGCTAAGAGCATGCTGCACATGGGACCTCGGTTTATCGTCTCATCCGAATGACTAATGTAATTACAATGCTCTTACAGAAGATCAAATATTAACGTTAAAGATCCAGTAATCCATGTCAGCGTTTTGTGGATTACATAAACATGAACAAATCTGGCATGCACCCCCTCGAATGGCTGCTTACATGGCTGGGGTAAACAACAGTCACACATGTAAAAGCCCACTCATGTTTACAAGTGAACGTGGAAGTCGCAGCCCACAAAGACAGAAGACAAACAATGAATACAAAAAAATGAATCACACACACACACACACACGTTCTCGCTCTAAAAAGCTAGGCTACACACACAAACTTACACACACACACACGCCACAAAGCATACCTTCAATATTCTCAGTTTCAGTCGACCGTTTTCACACACAAAAAAGGTATCTTCTTGCTCCAATATTTCTCCATCTGAGCCGCTCAGCTCTTGAGCTCTGGTCCTCAGATCAGCACAGTTGTTCACTCGTGCCTTGATTTCCACGTTGCTTGGCATTGTTCACTTTGTCTGCAACAGCAGAAATTAAAAATCTATTACCAGTGAACAACATATGGAGTGATGGCCTAGAGGTAACGCGTCCGCCTAGGAAGCGAGAGAATCTGAGCGCGCTGGTTCGAATCACGGCTCAGCCGCCGATATTTTCTCCCCCTCCACTAGACCTTGAGTGGTGGTCTGGACGCTAGTCATTCGGATGAGACGATAAACCGAGGTCCCGTGTGCAGCATGCATTTAGTGCACGTAAAAGAACCCACGGCAACAAAAGGGTTGTTCCTGGCAAAATTATGTAGAAAAATCCACTTTGATAGGAAAAAAAAAAAATGCACGCAGGAAAAAATACAAAAAAATGGGTGGCGCTGTAGTGTAGCGACGCGCTCTCCCTGGGGAGAGCAGCCCGAATTTCACACAGAGAAATCTGTTGTGATAAAAAGAAATACAAATACAGATATACCATTACGCAGTTTCAGTTTAAAGGAGGTACCGAAGAGTGTGGACTGATCCATTTGAACGACATCACACTGGCTTAAAAATAGATAATAAAGGAAACAGATGCCCAAGAACCTTCGTCGTTCCAACTCCCTCACCTCTTTCAAATGGTCTCAAAACTCACCTCTTCCCTCAGCAGTAAGTTTAGCTGTGGTAGGTCCACTTCTTTGCATGTGGTGTGCTCGACAGTGTGTATACATATGTATGTGCACACATACACACGTATGAATGTGTATTCGTGACTGTATGCTTAATGATCGCACGCACATGTGTGTATGTGCATCTGTGTGTGTATATGTGTGTGACTGTGTGCATCTGTGTGGAGGGTAGCTGCTATGTACATATGTATGTTAAAATGTGTATATATATATATATGTGTGTGTGTGTGTGTGTGTGTGTGTGTGTTTGTGTATGTGTGTAGTTTGTTAGTAACATTTTGGTGTGTGTACTTGACACTGATGTCATGTGATATAAATGTAAAAAAAAAATTTTTTTACCTGTTTTGTAAAGCACCCAGAGCAGATTTCTGGATAATGTGCTTCATAAGTATCCATTATTTTCATTATCATTTATTCCAGGCCTACAGTTCACACAAACCCAACTTGCCAATGAGGCCTAACATGACAATAAACAAACGAAAACCAATATTGTTTCGTGGTACATATCGTGGTACGTGGTGATATAGATCTATCAGAAGTACAAAGAGACCAGATGAAGTGCTTCTGTGCAAGCTATGTTTTGGGTCCCCCCCCCACCCCCACCCGAAGGGATCATCAAGAGTTGTTTCCCTTTGGTTTTCTATACAAAGCACGATGAATGCATGCATCAAACTACAAATATAATGCAGTGGATAATAAACATATATTATGATATAATAATGATAAAAAGTATGAGCATAATCACAAGAAAAGCTTTGTTACCTTAGTGGTCATACAAAAAATTACAAGCAAGCTTTCAACTATTTTGTCATCTTCTCTCACATATGGATGTAAACACATTCCAACCTCATGCGCATAGTGACACCCCCCAACCACAGACATTACATACATAATGATACATTCACATGCAGAGATACACCTTACTTCATTTCAATCATTTGCTTCAAATGTGTATCATTTTCATTATTATATTCTAATTATTCATTTATTTGCTTATCTATTTAATTTCCTATCGTTTAATAGAATCCTAGGTAGACCCTCAAGACCTGGCCAGCAAGTTGAGTCTTGTTGCAACTATATTTGTATTTGTATTTCTTTTTATCATAACAGATTTCTCTGTGTGAAATTCGGGCTGCTCTCCCCAGGGAGAGCCCGTCGCTACACTACAGCGTCACCCTTTTTTTCTTTTTTTTCTTCTTCCTGTGTGCAGTTTAATTTGTTTTTCCTATCGAAGTAGATTTTTCTACAGAATTTTGCCAGGAACAACCCTTTGGTTGCCGTGGGTTCTTTTACGTGTGCTAAGTGCATGCTGCACATGGGACCTCAGTTTATCGTTACATCCAAATGACTAGACTGTAGTCTTGAGTCCAGACCACCACTCAAGGTCTAGTGGAAGGGGAGAAAATATCGGTGGCTAAGCTGTGATTCGAACCAGCACGCTCAGACTCTCTCGCTTCCTAGGCAGACGCGTTACCTCTAGGCCAGCCCTCCATTCTGCATCCTACTTAGCAAGATCAAGACTATGCTTATTGTCAGACATTTGCTTAAAAATTTTTTTTTTTTTAAAGCAGATGTGGTGCTGAAACACACACACAAATCAATTTTTTTTTTCTCCAGATAATGATGCCATGCAGTCACCAGACACACTCTTTGATCAGCTGAAGTGTTGTTTCTTTGTCATTGCATGTGCAACACATTATTAAAGGTGTTAGTGTGTGCACTTCTGTGTGTTTGGTATGTGTGACTGAATGTGTATGAGAACACTTAAAAGCACATTGTACATGAGGGTGTGTGCAAAAATATGTCAACGACAGTGTGTGTGTGTGTGTTGTGTGAAATGTATAGATTTGTGTGTGAATATTTCATGTTTCAAACCGAATCAAAGGCTGTGTAAGTGTGTCACACACAGAGAGAGAGAGAGAGAGAGAGAGAGTCACACACACACATACAGTGACACACACACACACAGTGACACACACAAAGTGAATGGCAGTGGACTGTGGTTTTCACTTTCGGGAGGGTGCGGACTGATCCCTCTACCCGATACCACATCGGCTGCAAAGAAAATAAATGAATAAACAAATAAACAAGGAAATAAAAGGCAGCATGCTGTGTCAAGTACAACGATAATCCCAGAATCTTCAACTTGACGAAGGCGGGCAGATACGAATGAAGATACGAAAGAAGCAGCCGGACGTTTAAACCCCTCCGTCCCTTCTCAGGACACCTCTCCACCACTGGTCTGTGTTCCTACACCCCAACTCTTCCCCCAGAATGACTCATGGGTAACTATTATGTCACATACGACGACTTCGAATTACTACAGCAGTCCGAGTGAACGCCGACGCGTCCATTCCCACAAGCCGAGCAGGAGGCGACTGTCGA
Source organism: Babylonia areolata (assembly GCF_041734735.1). NCBI lineage: Eukaryota > Metazoa > Mollusca > Gastropoda > Neogastropoda > Buccinidae > Babylonia > Babylonia areolata. Next base: position 2,942,960 of record NC_134902.1, on the reverse strand, counting down.
GCACACAACTGCTTTCATTATTATTTGATGGCTCAAACTCCCCACAAGCCGAGCAGGAGGCGACTGTCGAGCACACAACTGCTTTCATCATTATTTGAAGGCTCAAACTCTACTATCTAGTTCGTTGTAAAACAGAGTTTGGACGACAAGGTAAGAAATGCTGTGTTGTTTAGGAAAATTTACAATGGATTCAGTCCAGTAGCAACCATACCTTGCTCTGAATGTTTTGCCTTGATCCAAATTTCTTCCTCCGTTTTGTGCTTGAGTGACGAAATTTTTCGCGCGCAAAGTGACAGGCGAATGAATTGGCGTATGAACAAACATTCAAAAATTTAAATGACTAACCATTTGATCTTCAGCCGTTTCTCATCTTTTACAACATCTGTATTTGTCGTATGAAATCACAACACATTCGATGTGTATTTTGTAATATTTTGTCAATATGTGTTTTTGTATAAATTTTGGTAAAAAGATGCTTCCGTGCGACGCTTCCGTCAACAAAACAGAAAGTTGTCATTGTCTTCGTTTCCCACATGTGTGCGGACTCGTCAACATCGGTATTCTCAGAGAGGTTGCTGAAGGACTTGAGACTCAGGTTTGCGCACTTTGGGAACTTGATCAGTAAAGTCCTATTTTAGAATCCTACGCTAAATTGAGGAACTTATTTTACCTGCAATTTTTGTGCATGTATGAAACGATATAGTAGTCGTGTAGGGACTGGCATTTGACTGCCCGGTGGTCGGTTGTCTGTGTGTGTGTGTCTGTGTGTGTCTGTGTCTGTGTATGTCTGTGTGTCCATGGTAAACTTTAACATTGACATTTTCTCTGCAAATACTTTGTCAGTTGACACCAAATTAGGCATAAAAATAGGAAAAATTCAGTTCTTTCCAGTCATCTTGATTAAAACAATATTGCACCTCTGGGATGGGCACAAAAAAAAAAAAAATGAAACCAAATTATATGCAAACTGCAATCACTGTTATATTTATATTTTTTGTATTCTCTAAACTTGGCACTTTGATCTGATATTCTGACCCAACAACAAGAGCAGTCATTATTATCATTTTTTGTTCAAACAGGAACTTCTTTTGCTGAGCATGGAAGTTTTATTTATTTTGCAAACGTTTTGGTGCAGAGGGTAAAAAAGGGAAATTACTCTGTAATTAATGCTAGGGGAATTAATTTGCCACAAGTGAGTCTTGAAGACCTTGCCTCTCTTGTTTTTTTGGGGTTTTTTTAATGTCCCCTTCAATATTGCAACTTGTGCAAGTCAGCAGAAACCAGTCTCTGCCCTTTTGCCCACTCCTGACATCCTTCCATGGAGTGACCACAATCATTTTTTTGATCATTCTGCCCCAGATGGGAGGTCTGCTGAAAGAAGAATGAAATCTATCCTTAAAGAAGAACCATTGTTTGGCAGTACATGGGAAGTGACGGATGTTGTGTTGTTGACAGAAAATGCTGGGCAACATGGGAGAGCAGCAGGGGAAGCATCACGTGGTCTCCATGGTTAGGAGCAGGGAGTACGGCCACACAGGTAACCAGCTGAGGACCTGTCATCGCATCCTGCGCACACTCGTTTGTGGGGTATGTTTCTTTGTCATGATTAACACCCAGACTGCCCTCCTCCTTGATTAGACCACTGAAGAGTTCCGTGCTTGCATGACGTAAAGGGGAGCGTCACTTGATACATGCTCACGAAGCTGATTGGCTCTCAGAAATTGTGAGTGCTACAAAGGTGATTGTGAGAGGCAGAAGGTGCAAAACAGCAGGCTTCTTTTTTTTTTTTTAACTTTTTGCTTCATATTTTGGTGGGTTTTTTTATTGTGAGTACGATGGCACTTATTGTACAGAGCTTGGTTTCAGCAATGGAGGCTATCAACTGAAGAAACGGAGGATGGCACATGTTTGCTGCTTTTGCCTATGTCGATTGCTTGCGATTTCGAGTATCAGTAAATGTGTGTGCGCAAGATCTGAGATGACTGCGGAACTCTCCAGTGGTCTATAAATATCCGAGCTCTCAGAGCCATACGTAACGGATGTATTTGAAAGGGGGAGAACTAGTGACTGATGTCGACAGGCTCAGAAAAGATTCCTAAGAGGGATCTGCTTCCCTTTTTTCCAGCTCATCAAGTCGTACAGGTCTCAGGAAAAAAGAATTGTTTTCATAGCTTTTAGAGGCGTTTGATTGGCTGAGAGCGGACTGGAGCAAGACGGCTCGTCTTTTCACTGTTAGCCACGCAAAATTTGGCCAAGCAGAGCAAACCGATAGGCCTAGTTTGCATCAGTTTGACATGGTAAATATATGTAACACCAAACATGGAGTATAATACAAACTCCTTCTTTTTCCCCTAAAAACTGAAACCAGTCTTTTTTGCTGGTTTTTTGGGGTTTGTTTTTTTTATACAGGGGATGGGTGTGTGGGGGTGCTGGGTATGATACTGTTTTCTGCGTGTCTGTGAATATACATTTGATGTATTTTATAGTCAGATGCATGCACTGGCTTTTGATACTTCATAGCTTCAGTCTTAAAGTTCTAAGTGTTAAATTCCATATAGTTTGGGGGGAAAAAAATGACAGATCTCTTTGTTCCAAGCAAATTGTGTACATTGTGTTGGTGGTTTTCCATGCTTGTCACAACATTGGAATTATTTTTATGATTAAACGCAACATTAGGTTTCCTTTCAGGCACACACGTGTGTGTGTGTGTGTGTGTGTGTGTGTGCTTTTCAAAAGAAATCTTGTTTAACCCCTTGACTGTTGCTGACAAGAATGATGATCAGCGAAGCTGAGCCAAGAGCTGAGCACTTAAATCGTTGGACTTTCAGTCCGAGTGCCACAGGTTTGAATCTTGGTAACAGCGCCTGGTGGGTAAAGGGTAGAGATTTTTCTGATCTCCCAGGTCAACATATGTGCAGACCTGCTAGTGCCTGAACCCCCTTCGTGTGTATGCGCAAGCAGAAGATCAAACACGCACATTTTAGATCCTGTTGTCCATGTCAGCTTTTGGTGGGTTTTGGAAACAGGAACATACCCAGCATGCACACCTTCTTCTTCTTCTTCTTCTGTGTTCACTCGTATGCACACGAGTGGGCTTTTACGTGTATGACCGTTTTTACCCCGCCATGTAGGCAGCCATACTCCGTTTTCGGGGGTGTGCATGCTGGGTATGTTCTTGTTTCCATAACCCACCAAACGCTGACATGGATTACAGGATCTTTAACGTGCGTATTTGATCTTCTACTTGCATATACACACGAAGGGGGTTCAGGCACTAGCAGGTCTGCACATATGTTGACCTGGGAGATCGCAAAAATCTCCACCCTTTACCCACCAGGCGCCGTCACCGTGATTCGAACCTGGGACCCTCAGATTGACAGTCCAACGCTTTAACCACTCGGCTATTGCGCCCGTCATGCACACCCTCAAAAACAGAGCATGGCTGCCTACATGGTAGCAGTTGTGGTGTAGCATATATGGATTTATCCAAATGCAGTGATGCTTCCTAGAGAAACTGAAACTGAAACTGAAATGTGCAGTCAAAGGGTTAAGTAGGAGATTTGTGTTTGTCAGAATGGTAGCTGGGTGCCTTTTTGAAATCCTTTCTTCATGGCATGGCTCTTCATACCTGACCTCTTTCTTTCTTTCTGTTTTTTTCTCCAGGACAACTATATCTTTAGAAAAGTGTGGCAAAAAGATTCCAGGCACATGATCTGCTTTGAAGGGTAAGTCTTATTTATTTGTTTATCAACATATTAAGTTATCTGTATGTTCATTTTCTTATTGTACTGATTGTATTGTTTGTTAGTTAAATGTTGTTATCTTTTGTTTACATCAATGTATTCCTGTTTATAGTTAAAATTTCCATTGTGGTGGGGTTTTTTTGTTGTTTTTTTTTGTTTTTTGTTGTTGTTTTTTGTTAAACATAAATGTATTTAAACAGCGTGAAAACTAAGTTAACCTCTTCGGTTTCTTTGGATTCTCTGGTGTGTGTGTGTGTGTGTGTGTGCATGTGACAGAGAGACAAAGTGCACAGAAAAAGGGACACACACACACACACACACACACACACACACACACACACACACACACACACAGATATATATATATATATATCTATGAAATAAGTCATTGACAGTATTTTTTTTATCTTTTCTTTCCTGCAGGGACAAGGTCTTCATGGACAACTACCAGACCGCATACGATGGGTAGGTATATCTTTAACTGTAACTGATCCCTCCGTTTTTGTTCATAGTTTGCATGACCCTCCCGTATTTTTCTGTTGCTGATTTTTACGGAGGGTGTGCAGCACGCTTTCGTGGGGGACTTTTCGTCGCTTGCAGAGCGGGAAGTTTTTGTGTGTTTTTTTTAACTTTTTTTTAATTTTCCAAAAACATGTATACAATACAGAGAATAGTATCAAACAAACAATATACAACGAACAGTAGCATCTTCCACTACAGAGAGAGAGAGATAAAACAAAATAAAACAAAACAGACTAAACAATGCAAAACAAATCTGTAACAATAACATCAACAACAACAACAACAAAGAAGATTTGTCCAATCATTCAATCAATCAATGTTTACACCTTAATGATTGTAGTAATCATGATGATTTAAGATGACATTAATAATAAATAGCCTGGACCAGTTGTAACATAGCAACAGCATCAGTTGTGTCAACTATTACAGGAATGGTATCTAGGGTAAGGCGAAAGCGAGTGGTGGCATTAATATCATAATGATAAGGAGCATGAGTTTACCGCTTCTGCATTATTGGGAAAGAAAGATTGTAGTTGATCACATTGTAAAGACAACAGCAACCATAAAAGTTCAAGAGCGAGAAGTTGATTATACGACGTCATGGGCAGCCCACAACCATAACACAGCCCTTTGTTTGGATATCTTTTCGGTAGAGTTCGTAAATGAATCGGTTTGAATACGTAACGGCAGATATATGACAAGAAATTACACTCAAAGAAAACATGGAAGACTAAAGCAAATGATGGGTGTAATTGTAAAACCAGCTATCCCATGTAAACGTGCAAAAATAGTCACTGGAAATGTTCAAAATCCTTTTGTCAAAACAGCAATTTGGTTTAAACAGTATTTTATTTGGAACATGTCACAATACAACACAAATATCGATGAACAGGACAACAAGAAAATCTTATATAAAGTCCTGTCCTGTCACATGTACATACTGAATATGTGACGGATGTCATCATAACTAGAAGACGTGAACATACATGAGTTTTGAACAAAAGTAAGCTGAGATATAAATAAAGTGAAGAAAATGAATTAAAAAAACGAGTGGTGGAGGAAGAAGTCAATAGAGAGAGAAAAAGAAGCATCAACGCTGGGGCACAAGCACAGCAAGAATTAACTTGGCCGACAAACAAAGCGGCGAAGGCCAACCGTCCCCCTCAGTCTCCACCCCCCCCCCCCCCCCCCCCCTCCTCTTCACCCCTCTCATACGGTCACTTTATCCAGTTCTCATCAGACCGCATTGGCTGAGTGCCAAGAAAAAAAAAAACGGCAATTTTACGATACACACTTTACCGTGACCCACTAGTGCAGACTCCGACAGGGAGCCCAATACCTCTCCTGTGCAAACTATTATCTGCATCGCTACACTGAGAGCGCCACCCTTTTTTTTTTTTTTTTTTTTTTTTTTTTTTCCTGCAATGTTATTTGTTTTCCTACCGAAATGGAGTTTTCTACAGAATTATGCCAGGGTCAACCCTTTTTGTTGCCGTGGGTTCTTTTACATGCACTAAGTGCACGCTGCACACAGGACCATGCTTTATCGTCTCATCCGAAAGACTAGCGCCCAGACCAACACTCAGGGTCTAGTGGAGGGGGAGAAAATACTAGCGCGTGCAGGGATCGAACCAGTCCGCTCAGATTCTCCCGCTGGATACGTTCTTGTTTCCATAACCCACTGAACGCTGACATGGATTACAGGATCTTTAACATGTATTTGACCTTCTGCATGCGTATGCACACGAAGGGGGTTCAGGCACAAGCAGGTCTGCACATATGTTGACCTGGGAGATCGGAAAAAGTCTCCACCGCTTTTACCCACCAGTTGTCAAGACTGGGATTTGAACCTGGTAGGTAAAAGTCTCCACCCCTTTTACCCAACAGTCGCTGAGACCAGGGTTTGAACCCAGTACCCTCTAAGGCTTTAACCCTTTGAGCCCTGAGTTCCTGAACAATTTTAACCCTTCTGCCTGAGCTCCTGAGCCAAAATTTGCAAATAATTGGTACTTCCGGGAGGTTATCGGCCTGTAGTTTCGTTTTCTCCGCATAGGCGGATAGTAGTTTGCACAGGACAGGAATGTCAGACCCCTGCCGGAGTCTGCACTAGTTGGGTCATGGTAAGTATGTTATTTAAACATAATTTTAGATAGAAAATTTCCTTTTAATGTGTCACGGCAGATATAAAAAGAGTGCCCTGACCACCGCTTTACCGGTGGTAGAAAAAAATGACATAATGCCTAGCCACCGGTTGAGCGGTGCGTAAATACTTGTGGTGTTTTGCTATTGGTTGACTTATATTGAAATCGATCTTTTTTATCCAAAGCACATGCACAAAACACAGTGAAAAGGTGCGGCCATGTTGGTACTACGTTCGCTGACATCGGAATATTACGGTTTTTCTGATTGGCTCTTCAGTATAAGTCAGCCAATAGCAAAACACGGCACAAGTGTTTACGCAGCGCTCAACCGGTGGCTAGGCATTATGTCATTTTTCTCTACCACCGGTAAAGCGGTGGTCAGGGCTCAAAGGGTTAATCATTCAGCTGTTGCGTCCGTCACCACCAGTGACTGAAAGAGAGACTGTTTGCAGGTGTGGGGTACGTTTTAGGGCCCCGGTGAACCGCTTCTCCGGGCAGGATAAGCTTCCAGTCAGGATGTTGGACTGTCTTTTTTCAAGCCCCCCATCTGTGAGTATTATGAGCAGTTTGTGTGTGTCTGTGTGTAGTATGAGCAGTGTGCGTGTGTGTAGTATGAGCAGTTTGTGTGTGTGTGTGTAGTATGAGCAGTTTGTGTGTGTGTGTGTGTGCATGTCTGTTTGTTTTTTTTTGTGGTTGTTTTTTTGTTTTGTTTTTTTACTTTCTTTTGGTACTAAGGCATACATTTTGGTTTGTTCCAGTATAAAGACATGCATTTCAAATAAGCAGTCCCAGGATTCTTTATGTACACTTTTCAGTTACTCCCGCCCATGCAGCATGTAAATTCAGGAAGTGTAACCTTTGTTTGCATTTTGTTTTATAGCAAAAATAAAGACTTTTTTTTTCTTCTTCTTTAATCAATGCATAAAAAAAAAAATGTTGTGTCTGTTCAGACAGAGGCTCAGCACACAGACTCAAAGACTGGAAGTTTAGGGGCGAAACTGTACGGCATCACCCAGGATTCGTTGCTTATCACTGACTACAAGTCAGGTCAAATCATCGTGGTGGCTGAACTCCTAATTGGCAGTACATTAAAGCTGAAGTGAGTGCATAGTAATTTTTTTTTTTTTTTTTTTTTTTTTCAGTGTTTGTTGTGTTGATCTTCTTCTTCTTCTGCGTTCGTGGGCTGCAACTCCCACGTTCACTCGTATGCACACGAGTGGGCTTTTACGTGTATGACCGTTTTTACCCCGCCATGTAGGCAGCCATACTCCATTTTCGGGGGTGTGCATGCTGGGTATGTTCTTGTTTCCATAACCCACCGAACGCTGACATGGATTACAGGATCTTTAACGTGCGTATTTGATCTTCTGCTTGCATATACACACGAAGGGGGTTCAGGCACTAGCAGGTCTGCACATATGTTGACTTGGGAGATCGTAAAAATCTCCACCCTTTACCCACCAGGCGCCGTCACCGTGATTCGAACCCGGGACCCTCAGATAGACAGTCCAACGCTTTAACCGCTCGGCTATTGCGCCCGTCGTTGTGTTGATCATGTGCGGGTCAAACTTGAATGTGGGTTGAGAGACTGTGTCGGTGGTGAGTTACATGCCTGTGGGGGGGCACAAATAATTTGCAGTCGGTTGAACAGAAAGTACTTTTTGCCAGGGACAACCCCCTCTGTTGCTATGGGTTCTTGCTGCTTGTGAGGCCTTGGTTTTGTCCTCTCCTCTGAAAGAGACTAGCACCTTGACCACCACTCAAAGTCGAGTTGGGGGATTCGGGGCGGGGGGTGGGAATAAACTCCTGAAACATACAGGATTCGATCTCATTTACACTGGCTTCCTAGTTGGATGCATTACCAGTAAGCCACTGCTCCACCCATGTATAGTTCTATTTGTACAGGATCAGTATTGACAGTTTTTCAACCCCGCGTTGTGTGGTCATTTGACATCGTTCCTGACGGGCGCAGTAGCCGAGTGGTTAAAGCGTTGGACTGTCAGTCTGAGGGTCCCGGGTTCGAATCACGGTGACGGCGCCTGGTGGGTAATGGGTGGAGATTTTTACGATCTCCCAGGTCAACATATGTGCAGACCTGCTTAGTGCCTGAACCCCCTTCATGTGTATATGCAAGCAGAAGACCAAATACACACGTTAAAGATCCTGTAATCCATGTCAGCGTCCGGTGGTTATGGAAACAAAAACATACCCAGCATGCACCCCCCCCGAAAACAGAGTATGGCTGCCTACGTGGCGGGGTAAAAACGGTCATACACGTGAAAGCCCACTCGTGTGCATACAAGTGAACGCAGAAGAAGAAGAAGACATCGTTCCTGTATTTTTTGTCCAGCCGATTGCACAGAGCAATATCAGGACTGCCCAACTACATAAAAAGTTCAACGTCAAAGATCCTGTAATCCATGTCAGCGTTCGGTGGGTTATGGAAACAAGAAGATACCCAGCATGCACAGCCCTGAAAACGTCGTATGGCTTATGTTGAAATGTAAGGAAGCCGGAAGGAGTTGACGGGGTCTTGTGGTGCAACCATGTGTCTGAAAGACATGGTGCTTGATGGCTGCCAGAAAAAGAGGGCGCTAGCTAGCGGGACAAAGGGGAGGTTACCTACTTCCGGGAGGTTATCAGCCGTAGTTGCTTTCATTTTCTCCGCATAGGCGGATAGTAGTTTGCACAGGACAGGAATGTCAGACCCCTGCCGGAGTCTGCACTAGTTGGGTCACGGTAAGTATGTTCTTTAAACGTAATTTTAGATAGAAAATTTCCTTATGGCTGCCTACATGGCTGGGGTAAAAAAAAAAAAAAAAAAAGACAAAAATGGTCATGCACGTAAAAGCCCTCTTGTGTCCATACGAGTGAACATGGGAGATGCAGCCCAGGGACAAAGTAAGAAGAAGATCTACCAACTTTCCACATTGTTGTTCCTACAAACACTCGACAGGGGTTATGTATCACTAACGACCCCTGTTTAGCGGAGAAATGGAAAGTAGGTGCAGCTAGTGACCTCCCTTAGTACATTACCTCCCTTCTGCATGTCTATGCAGTGCCCCCTGATCTTCCATATTTTAGTGGGATAAAAAAAAAAAAATTATTTAAAAAAAAAAAAGGATTGCTTTTGTTTCTGCGTGTACAGTGTCCCTATATCTTACATGATGATGATGGACGTCAAACGAAAATTCAAAAACACATTCCATCAACAACATAGCCATCCACCTGATGACCAGATGCCTCACCTGCAGCGATTCCAGCAGACAATCATATTCCGACTACGCACGGGGCACTGCCGCCTGCGAGACCACATGTACCGAATGAAGCTGTCACACACTCCTGACTGCCCGTGTAAGACAGGCCCACAAACCCCAGAGCACATCCTGCAGTCCTGCCCCCTGTATCAAGATGCACGGACGCAGCAGTGGCCCTATGGAGCCACACTGGCAGAAAAGCTCTGGGGCACCTCATCAAGACCACCACCTTCATTTCCAGCATAGGACTGCAAGTCTGAGACCATGATCACGGGGAACGCAGAAGAAGAAGAAGATGATGGATATTCTGATGTCCTATCTCTGAAGAGCCCAGAGCATTTACAAATACAATTACTACTTAAACGTAATTTCCTTACACATACGTACATTGATGCAGATACATTTCATAACATTCATTTGCCTCTTACGCATCACAAAATAAACAGGTCACATGCGTGCCCCACACACACACACACACCTTCCATGTTTCAGTGTGTTTTTTTTTAAAAAAAGGATTACTGTGGTTTCAGAGACATCAGCTGGGTGGAGATGGAGGAGAGCTTCGTGGTGTCGTCCACCGTGAGCAAGGCCCAACAGCAGCAGCAGCAGCAGCGTCAGCGTCAGCGACAGCGGCAACGTCAGCGTCAGCGGCAGCGGGATTCAAGTCCTCCAGAGTCAAGGCTGCCCAACGTGGCCATGGTTCTGGCGCTCTTCACCGTGCAGCCCCTCCGTTTCGTCTGCATGCTGCAGATTCAGCGGGACGTGAGTGACAAACGGAGTATGGCTGCCTACATGGCAGGGTAAAAACGGTCACACGATGTAAAAGCCCACTGGTGTATGTGGGAGTAAACGTGGGAGTTGCAGCCCGCGAACAAAGAAGAAGTGGACCAAAAAAATTAATAATAATAATAAATAATAATAAAAAAAATTTTTAATTTTAATTTAGAAATTTTTTTTTTTTTTTAATTTAAAAAAAAAAAAAAAGGAAGTGGAGAGTTCTTCAGGCATCTTGGATTTTTTTCGCATGTAAATTTTGAGCGATGCCAAAGGTGATCAACACAGACAAAAGCAGCAAAACATGCGCTGTCCTCCATTTCATCAGTTGACAGCCTCCATTACCGCAACCAAACTCTGGTCAACGAAGTGCCTTCGTATGCACACACATAAAAAAAAGAGCCAAAAAAATTGACGAAAGAAGCCTGCTGTTTCGCACGTTCTGCCTCTCTCGATCGCCTTTTCTTGCTTGACATTTCTGAGAGCCGATTAACTTTGAGAGCACAGATCGTGTGACGTGCCTCAGTAAGTCGTGTAATGATAACGGAACTCTCACAGTGGTCTAATTGTGTAAGGTAGTGTGGGTTGTGGGGGGGGTAGTGGCGTGTGTGTGTGTGTGTGTGTGTGTGTGTGTGGTCAAAGTGGTGATGGTTCTCTCTCTGGTTCGTCGTGCATCCCTTCTGCTTTGTCTGTATGGCTGGAGATCACAGGTGATGTGAGTGGTGTGTGTGTGTTGGGGGAGGGGGGAGTGTGTGTGTTGCGGGGGGTGTGGGGGCAATATGATTGTGTGTGTGTTGTGGGGGAGGGGAGTGTGTGTGTGTGTTTGGGGGGTGTGGGGACAATATAATGTGTGTGTGTGTTGGGGGAGGGGAGAGTGTGTGTGTTTGGGTGGGTGTGGGGGCAGCATAATGTGTGTGTGTGTGTGTTGGGGGAGGGGAGAGTGTGTGTGTTTGGGTGTGTGTGGGGGCAGCATAATGTGTGTGTGTGTGTTGGGGGAGGTGAGGTGTGTGTGTGTTTGGGTGTGTGTGGGGGCAATATAATGTGTGTGTGTGTTGGGGGAGGGGAGTGTGTGTGTGTGTTTTTGGGGGGGTGTGGGGGCAATATAATGTGTGTGTGTTGGGGGAGGGGAGTGTGTGTGTGTTTGGGTGTGTGTGTGTGTTTGGGGGTGTGTGGGGGCAATATAATGTGTGTGTGTGTTTGGGGGGGGGGGTGTGGGGGGCAATATAATGTGTGTGTGTGTGTGTTTGGGGGTGTGTAGGGGGCAATATAATTGTGTGTGTGTGCGTGTTTGGGGTGGGGAGAGTGTGTGTGTGTTTGGTGATGTGAGTGTTGTGTGGTTTGATGTAGTGTGTGTGTGGGTGGGTGCGGGTATGTGTGGTCCTGTTGTAGGTGTGAGCGTTGTGTGGCTGTGTGTGTGTGTGTTCGTCTGTATGGTGGAGATCACAGTACTCAGTAGTGTGGGTGTTGTGTGCGTGGTGTATGTAGGGGTGTGTGTGTGCACTTATGAACCTCTTCTTAATACAGTGCCGTAACTCTTGCTTTCTGTCATTCCTATTAATGCAGGGGCGCATATTTTGTGTGTGCGACTGTGCGCGTGCATGCATGCGACTGGGTATGCGAACGTGTCGTGTGCACGTGCGTGTGTTGCTTGGGATGTGAGTGTTTTGGTACGGTGTGGCGGTGACCTTTGACACACTCTGATCCTGGTTAACTCTTTCGCAGCCAAGTTTCTGTGTGAAAAACACTCCCCCCGGCGCCAGATATTTGTGACACAATGCTGTCTGTCACGGGCTTCGGTTCATGTCAACACGACACAGTGGACCTGTTCACTTGAAACTAGGTCAGGGGGCGAAGGTTAATCATTGTTCCATGTCAACACAACACAGTTGACCTGTTCACTTGAAACTAGGTCAGGAGGCGAAGGTTAATCATTGTTCCCTGTCAACACAACACAGTTGACCTGTTCACTTGAAACTAGGTCAGGGGGCGAAGGTTAATCATTGTTCCATGTCAACACAACACGGTTGACCTGCTCACTTGAAACTAGGTCAGGGGGCGAAGGTTAATCATTGTTCCATGTCAACACAACACAGTTGACCTGTTCACTTGAAACTAGGTCAGGGGGCGAAGGTTAATCATTGTTCTGTTGCCTGGGAAACTGACTGCAGCTGTCAAACTTTTGTTACAGTGTGATACGCGGCCCTTCTAACATGATCCCTAACTGTCGGCTTAAGTTGCCTGCGGGCGTGGAAGAGTTAAACACGGTCGCTTTTCATTTTCAGGTGTTTGGCCAGGATGTGTCGGGCGCTCAGATAAGAGACGGGCTGCTCGTGGTGACACATCACAATGAGACCGTCTGCTTCTACAACTTCAACCGTCTCCTGGAGGAGCGTAAGGTACTAATCGCTTAGTGTCGGAGTCTTCGGTTTCACTTTACGTCTTTCTACTCCTTGTGATGTGGTCAGGGGGGGGAGGGAGATAGGGAGGGGGAGGGGGGGTGGAAATGTGACTGTGTACATGCATGCTTTTGTGTGTGTATGTTTGCGAATGTGTATGCATGTGTGTGTGTTGTGTATGCAGGAGTATGTGAGTGTTCATATGTGTACGTTTGCACACGTGTGTTTTTGAGAATTAAAAGGAACAATATGGAATATAAGCAAAATGATGGTGGGTGGGCGGGGAGGGGGGGCGGGGGGGGGGGGGGCACTTTGGCATGTTTCCCCAGAAGTCTGATTAAAAAAAAATTCAGATACTGTACCTGTACCTGTAGGTAGAGGGCCCTTACGATTGAGATTGCGCCATAATTTTAGCTCGATCGGCCAAATGAGCTAAGTAAGTCTGTGACCTGATACAAGTCTTCGTCAGATTTGTATTTGCATTTCTTTTTATCACAACAGATTGATCTGTGTGAAATTCGGGCTGCTCTCCCCAGGGAGAGCGCGTCGCTATACTACAGCGCCACCCATTTTTTTTGTATTTTTCCTGCGTGCAGTTTTATTTGTTTTTTCCTATTGGCGTGGATTTTTCTACAGAATTTTGCCAGGAACAACCCTTTTGTTGCCGTGGGTTCTATTACGTGCGCTAAGTGCATGCTAGCACACGGGACCTCGGTTTATCGTCTCATCCGAATGACTAGCGTCCAGACCACCACTCAAGGTCTAGTGGAGGGAGAGAAAATATCAGCGGCTGAGCCGTGATTCGAACCAGCGCACCCAGATTCTCTCGCTTCCTAGGCGGACGCGTTACCTCTAGGCCATCACTCCACTAGATACAAAACATAGGTGTCAGAGAATCGATAAACAGACAGAAATACGAAAAAAAAAAGCCGTATGAAGAGCACAGGATCAGGAGTCAAGATGGCTGCCGGAAAAAGAGGGCGCTAGTCAGGGATGCACAGGGGGGGTAACCTACTTCGGGAGGTTATCGGCGGTAGCTACTTTCGTTTTCTCCGCATAGGCGGGTAGTAGTTTGCACAGGACAGGAAGTCAGACCCCTGCCGGAGTAATGAATGGTAAATGAATAAAGAATACAGAACACATGATGTTTTCCAATTTTATATATTTTCAGTGACATGCTGTTGTTTTGAAATTAGTATTTTGTTTTTTTGTCACGTTTTCAACTTGTTCATTACAAACATTAGTCAGGTGATTTGCACTGAAATATCCTATTTTCTGGACAAATGGATAATACCTGCACTCACAAATTATACCAGAACAACAACAATAAAAATATTTTTTTTAAAAGAAAGCAAAACAAAAAACAGACAGATACACAATGCATTGTGACTTCTCCAAGTGATAACATGGATGTGGGGCCACGCCCTCTCAGTCTCCACCCCCCCTCCTCTTCACCCCTCTCACACGGTCACTTTATCCAGTTCTCATCAGACCGCGTTGGCTGAGTGCCAAGAAAATCACTCACACTGTGTCCTGCTAATAATTTGGTCACTTTCTGTTGTCTGCTACAGCTGTACAGCCGGCATCACTCACTGATAGTCGTGTCTTGGCCAGTCTCTTCATTGCTCCCTTTATTTTCTATCAAATTGTCCGATAAAAGTTCGTTACTGTCTTCTCCAAATTTTCGCTTCAGTTCTGTCTGAGCATCAGCTAAAGAAAGCAATCTTGGTTGATTTAGTGCATCATGATCGCATGTCTTGAGCACGGTGTCCGACATTTTGTTGAGCGAGCGAGGAGAGGAGCCAGGCAAAACACTGCGGCCAGTAACCCAACCAAAACGTTCAGATAAAGGACTGCCCCATGACGTAGATGGAGTTTCTAGCTATGAATAGAATCTAGAAAGATTCCCCGAGCTAAAGCTACCAGTATTTTTGTCAGCGAACTCAATGCAAACCAGGGAACAGTCAGAATATTTCGATGACGAGTTATTTCATCATTGTGGCAACGAAGCGTACATGCTTGCGCTGACGAGTTATCTCGTCATATAAGCAGCCTAGGGGTTAACAATGTAAGTGTGTAAATGAATGAGTACACATGCAACAGGTTTTATGTTGTTGTTTGATGCCAAGGTCACTGTGACTGTCTTCTTCAAATTTTTGCTTCAGTTCTTTCTGAGCATCAGCTAAAGAAAGCAATCTTGGTTGATTTAGTGCATCATGATCGCATGTCTTGAGCACGGTGTCCGACATTTTTTTTTTTTTTTTTTATTATTTATTTATTTATTTATTTACTTGTTTATGTACGCTTACCTATTATTTATTCACCTTTTTTTTTCTTCTTTTTTTTTTTCTTTTTCTCAAGGCCTGACTAAGCGCGCTGGGTTACGCTGCTGGTCAGGCGTCTGCTTGGCAGATGGGGTGTAGCGTTATATGGATTTGTCCGAACGCAGTGACGCCTCCTTGAGCTACTGAAACTGAAACTGAAACTGTGACTGTTAATTGCAATGTGTTACAGATCAAGCCTCAGCTGATTGAAGACGGATCTCGGTTGAAAATCAATATGAAGTTGACAGGTAATATTTTGATCTGGTTAGTTTGGAGAGTGTGTGTGTGTTCGTTGTTTGGTTTTTTTTTGTCTGTATTTCGTGTGAGTGTGTGCGTGTTGTTTGCTCATTTATATGTCTGTGTGTCTGTACATCCACATATAAATACATATATATAGATATGTGTATATAGATAGATATATTTTGTGTGTGTGTGTTTGTGTTTCCCACAGTGCCTTTTAATTCATATTGAGTTGTTTTGTTTGTTTTTTAGCATCCAGAAAATGTCGCTCCCTTGTAATTCTGACTGCATATATACAGGGATGCTGTCGTAGCTATATAACGTTCTGAATTTAGTCTGTTTCAAACTCTCTATGCTTTCTTGGATTGATTTACAAGTCATCAGTGTGTGTATACAGGGATGCTGTGGTGGCTGAATAACGTTCTGAATTTAGTCTGTTTCAAACTCTCTGTGCTTTCCTGGAGTCGTTTACAGGTCATCAGTGTATGCAAATTTGGAACAAAATTGGCACAAGAAGGGAGGAAGTTATTTTATTTCGTCCCCAACTAACTCGTTATGTTACTGATCGGTTTGGATGAATTTAGTTCATAGATTCTTAACATTCATTTTTTGGCGATTTCATTTCTCACCCATGCAAATGGGTGGTCAGTGTGGAAAATGAGAGGCGCTGACTGGCAGTGCCATGTTAAAACACAAAAATTAATCTGTATGTGCTGAGTTGCCAGCTGTTTAAAACACAGAAATTAATCTGTATGTGCTGAGTTGCCAGCTGTTTAAAACACAAAAATTAATCTGTATGTGCTGAGTTGCCAGCTGTTTAAAGAAATTAATCTGTATGTGCTGAGTTGTCAACTGTTTAAAACACAAAAATTAATCTGTATGTGCTGAGTTGCCAGCTGTTTAAAAAAAATTAGTATGTGCTGACTTGCCAACTGTTTGAAACATAAAAATTAATCTATGTGTGCTGAGTTGCCAACTGTTTAAAACATAAAAATTAATCTGTATGTGCTGAGTTGCCAGCTGTTTAAAACACAGAAATTAATCTGTATGTGCTGAGTTGCCAACTGTTTAAAACATAAAAATTAATCTGTATGTGCTGAGTTGCCAGCTGTTTAAAACACAGAAATTAATCTGTATGTGCTGAGTTGCCAGCTGTTTAAAAAAATTAGTATGTGCTGACTTGCCAACTGTTTGAAACATAAAAATTAATCCATGTGTGCTGAGTTGCCAACTGTTTAAAACATAAAAATTAATCTGTATGTGCTGAGTTGCCAGCTGTTTAAAACACAAAAATTAATCTGTGTGTGTTGAGTTGCCAGCTGTTTGAAACACAAAAATTAATCTATATGTGCTGAGTTGTCAACTGTTTAAAACATAAAAATTAATCTGTATGTGCTGAGTTGCCAGCTGTTTAAAACACAAAAATTAATCTGTGTGTGTTGAGTTGCCAGCTGTTTGAAACACAAAAATTAATCTGGATGTGCTGAGTTGCCAGCTGTTTTAACACAAAAATTAATCTGTATGTGCTGAGTTGCCAGCTGTTTAAAACACAAAAATTAATCTGTGTGTGCTGAGTTGCCAGCTGTTTGAAACACAAAAATTAATCTGTATGTGCTGAGCTGTCAACTGTTTTAAACACAAAAATTAATCTGTATGTGCTGAGTTGCCAGCTGTTTTAAACACAAAAATTAATCTGTATGTGTCTGTGCAAAGATTAAAAAAAAGAATTCAATCTCTCAGTTAGCAGATCTGTCCACCTGTTTAAAACACAAGATATAATCTATGTGGTGACCTGTCTGACTGTTTAAAACAGAAGACTAGTCAGGGGTGCAAAGGGGAGGTAACCTACTTCGGGAGGTTATCGGCCGTAGCTACTTTCGTTTTCTCCGCATAGGCGGGTAGTATGATAGTCATGTCCGACTATGACCATCAGAACAGCAGAGGAGGCAACTGCTGTTCCAACTATTTGGGCTAGAATTTGATTATTGTGGAGAGTGTCTTGCCCCAAGTTACATCCCCACTCTCTCGGCCAAGAGGGTTTTAGGACAGTTGGCGTTGGGATGGTTCCCAAAGACCAACTAGCCCACAAGGCTGCAGCACTAAGAGCCAGTGCAATTTAATTACACATACTTAACCGTGACCCAACTAGTGCAGACTCCGGCAGGGGTCTGACATTCCTGTCCTGTGCAAACTACTATCCGCCTATGCGGAGCAGACGAAACTACGGCCGATAACCTCCCGGAAGTAGGTAACCTCCCCTTTGTCCCGCTGGTTATCGCCCTCTTTTTCCCATTGACTGGAGAAAACCATTGATATAGTTTGCACAGGACAGGAATGTCAGACCCCTGCCGGAGTCTGCACTAGTGGGTCACGGTAAGTATGTTATTTAAACGCAATTTTAGGAAGAAAATTTCCTATATAATCTCTGTGCAGACCTGCCAAACTGTTTGAAGCATAAAAATTCATCTCTGTGTGTGTCTGCGTGTGTGTAAAGAGCTGTCAACTGTTTGCTTAAAACACAATGATTAATCTTTGTGTCTGTTTGCAGAGCAGCCTGACTGTTCCAAACACAATGATTAATCTTTGTGTCTGTTTGCAGAGCGGCCTGACTGTTCCAAACACAATGATTAATCTTTGTGTCTGTTTGCAGAGCAGCCTGACTGTTCCAAACACAATGATTAATCTTTGTGTCTGTTTGCAGAGCACCCTGACTGTTCCAAACACAATGATTAATCTTTGTGTCTGTTTGCAGAGCGGCCTGACTGTCTGTTCCAAACACAGAGCGAGGGGAGCAATGTCCAGATCGGAGGGAACCCCTGGCACTATCTCATCTCCCCCAGATACTCACTGGACGTCTTTCAACTGCACTCTCTGAAGACCGGTCAGCTGGTAAGTCCATAAAAAAAAAAAAGTTTGAGTCTTTGTTTTTTTCTTCTCCGTTTGTTGTTGGGCTTCAGCTCCCACGTTCATCCATTTGTACAGGTGGGCTTTTATGCGTGTGACTGTAATGAAGATTTATAAGAATTTGATTCCCATACAAAATCAAGGAGCTCAAAGCATTTACGCAGATAAGAAACAAGTATTTCACAATAATTATCAGGACACACAAACAGCCTCACTCACACACACACACACACACACACACACACACACACACACATATTGAAATCGATCTTTTTTATCCAAAGCACATGCACAAAACACAGTGAAACGGCGCAGCCATGTTGGTACTACGTTCACTGACGTCAGAATATTACGGTTTTTCTGATTGGCTCTTCAGTATAAGTGTCAACCAATAGCAAAACACGACACAAGTGTTTACGCACCGCTCAACCGGCGGCTAGGCATTATGTCGTTTTTTTCTCGACCACCGGTAAAGCAGTGGTTAGGGCTCAAAGGGTTCTTCTTCTTCTGCGTTCGTGGGCTGCAACTCCCACGTTCACTCGCATGTACACGAGTGGGTTTTTACGTGTATGACCGTTTTTACCCCGCCATGTAGGCAGCTATACTCCGTTTTCGGGGGTGTGCATGCTGGGTATGTTCTTGTTTCCATAACCCACCGAACGCTGACATGGATTACAAGATCTTTAACGTGCGTATTTGATCTTCTGCTTGCATATACACACGAAGGGGGTTCAGGCACTAGCAGGTCTGCACATATGTTGACCTGGGAGATCGTAAAAATCTCCACCCTTTACCCACCAGGCGCCGTCACTGTGATTCGAACCCGGGACCCTCAGATTGAACGTCCAACGCTTTAACCACTCGGCTATTGCGCCCGTCGCTCAAAGGGTTAAATCATCCGCACTTTCCCTGCTCCTCTCTCCTCAGTTAGCATGAAAAAGAATGTGTACAAAAAATCATTTGCCCCCTCTCCTCTGCTGTTGCTGTGATAAATGATTCGCTCAAATAATGTTTTTATTCCATTGCCTGTGACTTGTTTATTGTTATGATAAATGATTCGCTCAAATAATGTTTTTATTCCATTGCCTGTGATTTGTTTATTGTTATGATAAATGATTCGCTCAAATAATGTTTTTATTCCATTGCCTGTGATTTGTTTATTGTTATGATAAATGATTCGCTCAAATAATGTTTTTATTCCATTGCCTGTGATTTGTTTATTGTTATGATAAATGATTCGCTCAGATAATGTTTTTATTCCATTGCCTGTGATTTGTTTATTGTTATGATAAATGATTCGCTCAAATAATGTTTTTATTCCATTGCCTGTGATTTGTTTATTGTTATGATAAATGATTCGCTCAAATAATATTTTTATTCCATTGCCTGTGATTTGTTTATTGTTATGATAAATGATTCGCTCAAATAATGTTTTTATTCCATTGCCTGTGATTTGTTTATTGTTATGACACAAAACGATGCATGCACACGCACGGACACACACGCAACACACACACAGTTGTTACACTCTGAATCGTAATGTAATAGTATTTTACCCACATGTTTTTCTTTTTACATAATAATTGATGTGTGCATGGTGATAAGTGAAGGGTGTGTCAGTTGTTTTTTTGTTGTTTTTTTTTGTTTTCTTGCTGACGGGCATTTTATTTTAAATGAGCCTATAGAAAATTTTCTGTTTTTGGTTGAAGCAGATAATAAAGTATTTTGAATTGAATTGAATTGAAAAGAATATAACGACGTGCGCAATAGCCGAGTGGTTAAAGCGTTGGACTGTCAATCTGAGGGTCCCAGGTTCGAATCACGGTGACGGCGCCTGGTGGTTAAAGGGTGAAGATTTTTACGATCTCCCAGGTCAACATATGTGCAGACCTGCTAGTGCCTGAATCCCCTTCATGTGTATATGCAAGCAGAAGATCAAATACGCACGTTAAAGATCCTGTAATCCATGTCAGAGTTCGGTGGGTTATGGAAACAAAAACATACCCAGCATGCACACTCCCAAAAACGGAGTATGGCTGCCTACATGGCAGGGTAAAAACGGTCATACACGTAAAAGCCCACTCGTGTGCATACGAGTGAACACAGAAGAAGAAGAAAAGAATATAACAAAATAAAACAAAGGAACTAGTCAAGCAGTAAAGTTACAACAAAGTGCCAGTGGGGCTCCTAATTAAACTCTGAACTATTTCAAACACACGATGATTCTCATATAAAACGGTTCTAATGGAAGCAGGTGGATCTGCAGATTTTGTAAATGAAATAGGTAGATATGTTTTGTAACTGTTCACATTTATGGATGATATGCTCAGGGATAATTTTGTGTGTGTGTGTGGCTGTTTTGAAGGTGGAGAACGGCGTGTTACAAACGTCCACATCCGGCATCGAGAGGGATAGAGCAATATTTCATACAGACGACACCAACCGCGTCATTCACATCTGTCGCAATGAAGCCAGGTATGATGATATGTTGAGGTGATCTGCTGGGACTCACCTGTTATTGTTGTACATCCTTTTTTCTCTCTCTCTCTCTCTCTCTCTCTTTTTAGAGTTAAAGTATTGTCCCCTTTTTTCTCTCTCTCTCTCTCCCTCCTTTGTAAACTTGCTGTTGTAATGTATTTCTCTTTGAGCACAACAGATTTCTCTGTGTAAATCTGGGCTGTTCTCCCCAGGGAGAGCGTGTTGTGGCAGTGAGAGTGAAGCCCTTTGTCTCTTTCCTGCCTGCAGGTGGATCTGTTTTCCGTTCAAAGTGGATTTCACTACACATACTTTACCGTGACCCACTAGTGCAGACTCCGGCAAGGAGTCCGATTCCTGTCCTGTGCAAACTACTACCCGCCTATGCGGAGAAAACGAAAGTAGCTACGGCCGATAACCTCCGGAAGTAGGTTACCTCCCCTGTGTATCCCTGACTAGCTTCCTCTTTTTCCGGCAGCCATCTTGACTCCTGATCCTGTGCTCTTCATACGGCTAAGTCTTTTCTTATTTCTGTCTGTCTGTCGATTCTTTGACACTGATGTTTTGTATCTGATGAAGACTTGTATCAGGTCACAAACTTACTTAGCTCGTTTGGCCGATCGAGCTAAAATTATGGCACAATCGCAATCGTAAGGGCGTTCTACCTCGGGTTTCTACAGGATTTTGCCAGGGACAATCCTTTTCTTAGTATCTACTTGTATCATGTGTGTGTCGGTTTTAACTTCGTATCTATGTGTATCATGTGTGTGTAGGTTTTACCTTTGTATCTGCGTGTCATGTGTGTGAGTAGGTTTTAACTTCGTATCTATGTGTATCATGTGTGTGTCGGTTTTAACTTCGTATCTATGTGTATCATGTGTGTGTAGGTTTTACCTTTGTATCTGCGTGTGTCATGTGTGTGTGTAGGTTTTAACTTCGTATATGTATCATGTGTGTGTAGGTTTTAATTTCTATGTGTATCATGTGTGTGTCGGTTTTAACTTCATATCTATGTGTATCATGTGTGTGTCGGTTTTAACTTCATATCTATGTGTATCATGTGTGTGTAGGTTTTAATTTCTTATCTATGTGTATCATGTGTGTGTAGGTTTTAATTTCTATGTGTATCATGTGTGTGTCGGTTTTAACTTCATATCTATGTGTATCATGTGTGTGTAGGTTTTAATTTCTTATCTATGTGTATCATGTGTGTGTAGGTTTTAACTTCATATCTATGTGTATCATGTGTGTGTAGGTTTTAATTTCTTATCTATGTGTATCATGTGTGTGTAGGTTTTAACTTCGTATCTATGTGTATCATGTGTGTGTAGGTTTTAACTTCGTATCTATGTGCATCTTGTGTGTGTAGGTTTTAACTTCGTATCTATGTGCATCTTGTGTGTGTAGGTTTTAACTTCGTATCTGTGTGCATCTTGTGTGTGTAGGTTTTAACTTCGTATCTACGTGTGTCATGTGTGTCGGTTTTAACATCGTATCTGTGTGTATCATGTGTGTGTAGCAACGGTCAGAGACTCAGTGCGGTGGAGCGGTTCACATACCTTGGCAGCACACTGTCACGAAATGCGACCATCGACGATGAAGTGAACGTCAGGATTGCAAGAGCAAGCGCAACTTTTGGTAGACTCAATGCAAATGTCTGGAACAGAAGAGGCATTAGTCTTGAGACCAAGCTAAAGGTCTACAGAGCAGTAGTTCTCCCCACACTACTGTACACCTGCGAAACTTGGACAGTGTACCAACGACATGCCAAGAAGCTGAACCACTTCCACACAACATGCCTCAGGAAGCTACTGAACATCAAGTGGCAAGACAGGACCCCAGACACAGAGGTGCTCGCAAAAGCCACCCTTCCCAGTATCTTCACCATCCTGATGCAGTCCCAGCTTCGCTGGGCTGGACACGTGGCGCGCATGCCAGACCATCGGCTGCCCAAAAGGCTCTTCTATGGCGAGCTGCAACAAGGGAAGAGATCACATGGAGGTCAGAAGAAGCGCTTCAGAGATACTCTGAAAGTCTCTCTGAAAGCGTTTGATATCATCCCTGACTCCTGGGAGGAATCTGCAGTGGACCGTGACAAATGGCGTGCTGCTGTGCACAAAGGCGCCAAGTTGTGCGAGGCCAACAGGACTGCTGCAGCTGTTCAGAAGAGGCAGGCCAGAAAGTCACGGGCAAACAAGCTCCCTGACAAGGGTATGCCTGTCTTTGTCTGCCCCAACTGTCAGCGAACATTTCGTGCGCAGATTGGACTATTCAGCCATCTGCGCATTCACAGATAGATTCATGAGCATCCTCCCCCCCACCCCACCACCACCCTCCCCCCATTCCCCAGCTGGATGACAACGATGGTCATCATCGATCTCGGTGGACACACCACCACCAACCTACTTAGGGAGGTTATCGGCCGTTGCTACTTTTGTTTTCTCCGCATAGGCGGGTAGTAGTTTGCACAGGACAGGAATGTCAGACCCCTGCCAGAGTATTAGGAAGAAAATTTCCTTTCATTAACATTATTTCTTTGTATACGTTTTGGATTTGGTCTTGCAGGTTCCTGAGTTTCCATGAGAAAGACGGCAAAAGTGTCCTGACTCACGACTTCACCATCACTGGGAGAGATCAGATTCACCATGTATGTATATTTCTTTCTTTTTTTATTTTTTCTGCCCCATAATCTGCATCATTTTAGTAGCATTACTCCCTTTTTTTCTGCCCCATAATCTGCATTATTTTAGTAGCATTACTCCCTTTTTTCTGCCCCATAATCTGCATCATTTTAGTAGCATTACTCCCTTTTTTCTGCCCCATAATCTGCATCATTTTAGTAGCATTACTCCCTTTTTTTCTGCCCCATAATCTGCATCATTTTAGTAGCATTACTCCTTTTTTTCTGCCCCATAATCTGCATCATTTTAGTAGCATTACTCCCTTTTTTTCTGCCCCATAATCTGCATCATTTTAGTAGCATTACTCCCTTTTTTTCTGCCCCATAATCTGCATCATTTTAGTAGCATTACTCCCTTTTTTCTGCCCCATAATCTGCATTATTTTAGTAGCATTACTCCCTTTTTTTCTGCCCCATAATCGGCATTATTTTAGTAGCATTACTCCCTTTTTTTCTGCCCCATAATCGGCATTATTTTAGTAGCATTACTCCCTTTTTTCTGCCCCATAATCGGCATTATTTTAGTAGCATTACTCCCTTTTTTTCTGCCCCATAATCTGCATTACTTTAGTAGCATTACTCCCTTTTTTCTGCCCCATAATCTGCATCATGTTAGTAGCATTACTCCCTTCTTTTTTCTGCCCCATAATCTGCATCATTTTAGTAGCATTACTCCCACACAGTTTCTTCTTCTTCCTCGTTCGCCTCCCGTTAGATGAGCAGCCCGGTGTCCTCGATGAAGGCTGCCGTCCGTCGCAGCTCCTCCAGGGTGCCGTACAGTTTGGCTTCCACTGCTGTCGGTGTTGGCCAGTACTTCCTCCAGGATGCTGCATGCGTCCTACAATCTTGAAGGATGTGGTCGGTTGTCACTGGTCCTCACCACAAGGGCACTCTCCACTCTGTCCAGTGCCAAATTTTGTGCGCATGTGGTGGAGCAGGCGGTTGTGTCCAGTCCTCAGGCAGAAGATCTTGACCTGTTCCCGTCGTTCCAGCAAATGGTATCTGTCTTCTGGGTTATATTTTGGGTGCTGGAGGCGCCACTTTATTCCTTGCTGTGCCTTGATGGTTGTCTTGATTTCATCATATGACACCAGTTTGTTGGCCTGCTCCTTCTGTGCACCGTCTTTTGCCAGAATGTCTGCTTTTTCGTTGCCTCTGATGCCACAGTGTGCTGGAACCCATTGTATCACCACTTTCTCCACTCTGGCACTCAGGGCAACAAGGGCTGAAGTGAGATGGTTCTGTTCTTTGCAGCACTCCCACACAGCTCATTCCAAGTCCTCCCCCACACAGCCAGTCCACAGGGATCTATCAGTGTTAGGTCGCCAGGAGGCCACACACCAAAGGAGACCCTGCACTGCTGCTGAGTCGCTCCAGTGGTGCCTGTTCTGATTTAATGTGTGTAGCCTCTGCTGACGACAGTAGTCGCATTCACGTTGCCGGACTGAGCGAGTGTCCCTCTTAGAGTGGAGACTGCCGCTATGTCCCTTCAACGACAGTCCTCTACACAGATGGTTTTTTTTTTTTTTTTTGTAGATATAGTATTTATTCTTACACCAAAGCGATCATGTTTGTTTGGTATGTACACTTCTTCTCCATAGGGTTTTTTGTTTTGTTTGTTTGTTGTTGGTTTTTTTGGTAATATTTCTTTTCATACCAAAGAGAATCATTCATTCTATATGTTCATTTCTTATACAGATTTTTCTTTCTTTGATATTTATTTTCATGCCAAAAAAAACACATTTATTCTCTATGTGCATTTCTTCTCCAGAGTTTAAAAAAAAAATTATGTAACATTTATTTTAATTATACATACTTAACCGTGACCCAACTAGTGCAGACTCCGGCAGGGGTCTGACATTCCTGTCCTGTGCAAACTACTATCCGCCTATGTGGAGAAAACGAAAGTAACTGTTGTCATTTTTATACCAAAGAGAGCATGTTCAATCTTTATATTTATTTCTCGTG
Organism: Babylonia areolata; assembly: GCF_041734735.1. Lineage (NCBI taxonomy): Eukaryota > Metazoa > Mollusca > Gastropoda > Neogastropoda > Buccinidae > Babylonia > Babylonia areolata. The sequence continues at coordinate 2,917,536 of NC_134902.1, read as the reverse complement.
TAGAGTTTGTTTTTCATGTTGTTGTTTTTGACTCACTTGTGTAAACAAAGTAAGTCTATGTTTTAACTAGGTGTTCGGTTGTCTGTGTGTGTGTCTGTGTGTCCGTGGTAAACTTTAACATTGACATTTTCTCTGCAAATACTTTGTCAGTTGACACCAAATTAGGCATATAAATTAGGAAAAATTCAGTTCTTTCCAGTCATCTTGTTTAAAACAATATTGCACCTCTGGGATGGGTACAAAAAAATAAATAATGAAGCCTAATTATATGCAAACTGCATTTACTGTTATATTTATATTGTTTGTATTCTCTAAACTTGGCACTTTGATCTGATATTCTGATCCAACAACAAGAGCAGTCATTATTATCATTTTTTGTTCAAACAGGAACTTCTTTTGCCATGGAAGTTTTATTTATTTGCAAACGTTTTGGTGCAGATAGTAAAGAAGGGAAATTACTCTGTAATTAATGCTAGGGGACTTAATTTGCTTTAAACTAATCTTTCTCATCTTAAACATTACATTTTGAAATTATACTCAATACATAAAAAGCTTGGGATTTTTAAAAAGTGTATCACAAGTGAGTCTTGAAGGCCTTGCCTCTCTTGTTTTTTTTTTTCTTTCAATGATGTAGCTAATTCATCTGTCTCTGTTTCGTCCCACTTTACTAGCAATGGTCAACGCAAATTCTCCCCGACCTGACGTCTTCGGGCCGGAGGGTGAAGCGTCGGTTTCATGATTTTGTGATGTACAAGGACTACGTGGTGAGTCCAGCGTCCTCTGACAGTCTTTGTTGTGAATGTTGCCCTTGACCTTGTGTACCTGGGTTTGAGGATCTGTCCTTGACCTTGTGTGCCTGGGTTTGACGATGTGTCCTTGACATTGTGTACCTGGATTTGATGATCTGTCCTTGACCTTGTATACTTCTGTTTGATGATCTGTCCTTGTCCTTGTGTACCTGGGTTTGACAATCTGTCCTTGACCTTATGTACCTGGGTTTGATGATCTCAGACACTCCTTTTGATGCTGACGTAGACATGTGAATCGGATGCCCAGTGTTACCACATGATTGTGTAACTGAGTTAGTAAAAGTTTAGAACAACAAGTAATCCTTTGCCTGTTATTAGACAGCATTTTTTAAAATTTACCCAAGAGGTGAAAGAATCTTATGATAAATGCTTCTCAAATGACATCTCTGAGAATTTCACTATTTAACTGTGTGCCCTTTTTTTTTTTTTTGAAAGCATCACATAAAATGTTTATCTAGATATTATACAACCTGCCTTAATTCCATTTGATTATAGTGCTAAAACTCGAAATCTGTTGTGTCTTCTGTGTACAGTTCTTTTTAGTAAAATTTTGTCTGTTGATAGGGGGTGGGGGGGGGGATTTGTTTGTATTGTTAATGAAATATTACTTGTTAATGTGTATTTGAGTGATTGTACAAAAGGGCTTTTTTCTAGTTTATGACATCACTCTTTTTGTTTGTATGGTCTTTGTGAAAGATGAATGTATGTAACGTTTCAGTGCACACAGGGGACATACAAAGCATACTCTTTTTTTTTTCTTTTTTTTTTTTTCTGCTATCTGCACCGTTTCAGTGACATTACTCCCATTCCAGTCACTCCAGCCCTGGCCAACCACTAAGGCCATCTCAAGGCTGTTGCCACGTTCCAAAGTATCTAGTAATTACAAGTGTACCCTTAGATGGTTCTCCCAATCATCAAGGCACAGCGAGGAATAAAGTGGCGCCTCCAGCACCCCAAATATAACCCAGAAGACAGATACCATTTGCTGGAACGACGGGAACAGGTCAAGATCTTCTGCCTGCGGACTGGACACACCCGCCTGCTCCACCACATGCGCACAAAATTTGGCATTGGACAGAGTGGACAGTGCCCTTGTGGTGAGGACCAGTGACAACCGACCACATCCTTCAAGACTGTAGGACGCATGCAGCATCCTGGAGGAAGTACTGGCCAACACCGACAGCAGTGGAAGCCAAACTGTACGGCACCCTGGAGGAGCTGTGATAGACAGCAGCCTTCATCGAGGACACCGGGCTGCTCATCTAACGGGGGGCGAACGAGGAAGAAGAAGAAGATGGCTCTCCGACCATTGCTGAAGACTCTTCCATCAGACTTAGTGAAATGCTGCTGAATATTACAGAAACCTCTTGGTGAAAAGCCGGAACTGGCCATGCAGTACCGAAGCCATTTTGCGAAAGTTCGCTCGATTTCCGTCACCTGTGAAGAAACCTTGGCAAGACCAGCGCGCATGTGGGTGAGCACAGACTTTGAACACGGACTGCATCTGGCTGTCAAATGATGAGCACCCAGTGGCAGCCGTCAGTCAGCTCTACCCAGGTAGGCAGGGTGTGGTGCAAATGACCCCAAGTTCGTAAAACACTTAGAGCTTGGTCTCCGACCGAGGATAGGCGCTGTATAAGTATCCATATCAAATCGAATCAAATCAAATCGAACGTGTGTGTGGGGGGCTTTCAGTTCATCCAGGATGTGTGTTACGAGGACGAACTGGACCTGATGACGGTGTCGTTTCTGGGCGATACATTCGACGCCACTGCCAGGATGGGGCTATACCACAACACCACCGGTGAGCAGCTGAAATTCATCACCCTGGACATGCCACCGGACTATGTGAGTGTCTACCGCTGTGTTGAGAGAGGGTGCTTTTGGTTTGGTTGGGGTTTGTTTCTTCTTTTTTTTTCTTCTTTTTTTGGGGGGAGGGGGGGGGCGGTGGGGGTTGTCTGCTTTGTTTGGTGTTTCTTTGAGTCAGTCACATTTTATTTGGGGACAAGATGTGGGGGGGAGCGGGGCATGAATATGTATATATATAGAGAGAGAGATATATAGATATGTATATATACTTGTGTGTGTGTGTCGGTATGGGAACAATCCTCTCTCTTTCTCTCTCTCTCTCTCTCTCTCTCCCTCTTTCTCTGTCTCTCCCATCTTCATTGGAAATTTGTCTTGTTCCTTCACTTTTTCTTTTCCTTCTATTTTTTATAACTTGTTTTGTTTGGTTTTTCTTCTTTGTTCTCAACAGCTTGTTGTGTTTGTGTATGTGTGTGTGTGTGTGTGTGTGTGTGTGAGTAACTGTTGATATCTGGAAATTTGCAGTATCGACTTAGTGTATTACTACACATGTATGTGTTGTTTTTTCGTGTGTAGAGGTATGTTGTATTGTATTTCACTTCTTTTTTTTCTTTTTTTTTCGTCACAACAGATATCTCAGTGTGAAATTCGGGCTGCACTCCCCAGGGAGAGTGCATCACTACACTTTTTTTTTCCTGCGTGCAGTTTTGTTTGTTTTTCCTATAGAAGTGGATTTTTCTATTTTCTACAGAATTTTGCCAGGGACAATTTTTGTTACCATGGGTTCTTTTACGAGCACAAAGTGCATGCTGCACATGGTACCTCGGTTTATCGTCTCATCCAAATGACTAGCATCCAGACCACCACTCAAGGTCTAGTGGGGAGAGGGGGGGGGGGGGGGGGGGAGAAAATTGACTGCCGGTGTTATTCGAACCAGCGCGCTCAGATTCTCTCGCTTCCTAGGCGGACGCGTTTCCACTAGGCCATCACTCCACGGATTTATTATTATGCACTGTTGTATATGTATTGTTTCATGTGAGGTGCTTAGAGCCTGTTATGATTACGGGGAGTTTGCTTCACATGAGTACTACCAGTTATTATCAGTGTTATTGCTATTATTATATGTTTTACATTTATCTGCTTATTTATCATCACTGTTGTCTTTTTTATTTATTTATTTTATTTTGTTATTCTTCTTCTTTTTTCTTTTTTTTTGGTACGCTTATAGTTAACTTCATCAAGTTTTTGCACTGTATAAATATTACCATTAGTAGTAGTAGTTCTTTTTTTATGTATTTATCTATTATTTTTATTTACTTATTTCTGGGTTGTTGTTTTTTGGTGTTTTTTTAATAATTTATTTTATTTTATTTGTTTATTTATTTATTATTATCTTTTTTTCCTTCTTTTTTTTTTCTCAAGGCCTGACTAAGCGCGTTGGGTTACGCTGCTGGTCAGGCATCTGCTTGGCAGATGTGGTGTGGCGAATATGGATTTGTCCGAACGCAGTGACGCCTCCTGGCTCCTGGAGCTACTGATACTGATACTGATACTTATTATATTCGCATGACTAGACTGAGATTTTCCTGTCAAAGTTGGGAGAAAGGGCAAGACGAGGGAATGGAAGCCAGACCCGCGGGGAGCACTGCATGTAAACCATTCTTCTAACACCGCCCCCCCCTCTCTGTGTTGCAGTTCAAGGAGAGCCGAATGGCACTGGACAGGGACACTATCGTCCATGTGATCAAGTTAAAGAACAACCATTTCCGTGTCCAGGTCTACCGACTGTTTGAAAACGCTGCCCCTGACGAGTTCGGAAAGACTCAAAAGCCGCCGGAAGGTATTTTGTCCAATCACAATTTGCCAGGACGACGACGACGACGACGGGGATGGGTATCCACTGACTCTGACAGTGATTGATGGTTTTTGCGGCGTAGATGGGACTGAAGTCTTACTCAGTGAGTGAGTCAGTAGTGAGTGATGGGCTGGTTTCTTCCACTTGCGTATGCGGAGTTTGATTTCCGGTTATGGCACTACATGGTGGGGGAATGGTGGTGGTTTTTCTGATCTCTTCGCGTGTGTGTGTGTGTATGTTTTCGTTTTAATTGTATCTTTTGGTTTTCATTTCGACGGGCGCAATAGCCGAGTGGTTAAAGCGTTGGACTGTCAATCTCAGGGTCCCAGGTTCAAATCTCGGTGACGGCGCCTGGTGGGTAAAGGGTGGAGATTTTTACAATCTCCCAGGTCAACATATGTGCTGACCTGCTAGTGCCTGAACCCCCTTCGTGTGTATATGCAAGCAGAAGATCAAATACACACATTAAAGATCCTGTAACCCATGTCAGCGTTCGGTGGGTTATGGAAACAAGAACAAACCCAGCATGCACACCCCCGAAAACGGAGTATGGCTGCCTACATGGCGGGGTAAAAACAGTCATACACGTAAAAGCCCACTCGTGTGCATACGGGTGAACGCAGAAGAAGGTTTTCATTTCGAATGTACCTTCTGCTTGCAGAAGACTTAAGGGTCAAAACTGTTATCGCACTTCTTTTTGTCACAACACATGGCTGTGTGGAAATTCGTGCTGCTGTCCCAAGGGGAAAGTGTGTCGTTGCAGTGCTGGGCTATCCATAGTGTGTGTTGTCTTGTTTCTTGTTTTTCAGTCCTTGTCCGAACTGTTGGAGCACAGGAAATTTTTGTGTTTTTTGAAAGTTGTTTTCTTTTTATCTGATCTGGGGTATGCTAATTCTTGGTAGTCATTATTTTTTTTGCATGTTTATAACTGGATCTGTATGTCATATCACTCAGCAGAGAATTTTGTTTTTTGTTTTTTTTTAGTTCTGGGGTTGTTTTATTGTTAACAAGTTGAAAGGATTGTGCCATAGTTTGATAGGTGTTGGACTTCTGATCCAGTGATCAGAAAACGGAGTATGGCTGCTTACATGGCGGGGTAAATAAACAAACTGGTCATACAGGTAAAATGTTAAATGTCTGTCTGAGTTTGTGTGTGTGTGCGTGTCAGAAATCTGAGTGAACAACAACAGGAAACGAATGATGAGCGCCCAGGGACAGCTGTCAGATGGTTCTACCCAGATAGGCAGCCTGTTGTGCAAATGACTCGGTGTTTGTAAAGTGCTTAGAGGTTGGTCTGTGACTGATAAGCGCTGTTTAACTCACTCAATACGGCCAGTCCTCTCTTCTCCTCTACACAGACCCCTCGGATGTCCAGTGGGTGTCTGAATGACCCAACCTTTAGCTTCCATCGTCAGAATTGTGGTATTCTTTGTCAACATTCACCTCTTCAGTATAAGAGCGTTCCGCTTGCAATATTTTGATGATGGTAATTGGGGTGAAACGCTATTAACGTCGTGTCTTTCGCCGTTCGTATGGAGAGAGTTAAGTATCCATATCATCATCATCATCATCATCATTTCACCTGTTGATTGCTTCCAACATTCCTATCATCTTCTGTTAGGAGCTGTTGATTCTATGAGGGTAAATGAGGCAGGCAACTCTGTGATTAAAATGAACTCTTGATATGAACACCTCAACTAATAGGGCATTCACAGCTTGATCATTGATCTACAGTCATCAGCTTATGCAAAACCTGTTTCTGTCTTGATTTCTATCACATTAATCAGTGTCACTTTATTTTAGGCAAAGTGGTCAGCAGTGTTATGTCCTGTTATTTTGACATTGTTTCTGCTGATCTTTAGCAGTGAAGCTTTTGTGTATTGGTGCCGACAGAATTATACAAATGAATAATTGTCAATTTAGTATGAAACATAACTGTGCACAAGAGATGGAAGGCACTGTGTGATATTGTATACCGTACCAATAGTGCATTGATTCAGTAATATCCAAAAATAGTATCACGGGGTTTATGCTACTTATCAGTAGTTGGGGTTGTTTTTTTTTCTCTCTTCTTCTTCAGAGTTCTTTATCCCTACCTTATCGATAATCTGCACTCAATCAGTGGCATTTCTCCAGTGCTTCTCAAACTGCCACACCAGTGTTTGCTTGCCACAGTCTCAGTGCCAGCAGTCCACAGGAATTTCTAGGATTTCTATCACATTAATCAGCGTCACTTTATTATCAGTCCACAGCAGTCCATCAATGTTTACTATTTCGCCGTCAAGTTTCTGTTTGAAAAACGCCAGTGCCAAGTATTTTAGACTCGACACTGTCACACAATTCACTTGTTTTAGAACATAGTGGCTTTATGACAGCAGGGAAAACTGTTTGTTTGAGACGACCCCTTGATATCATCTTAAGTCACACATGGTGAACTGTCTAGTTGACTTGAGTTACCTGTGGCAGCAAGAGTTTGATCACCAGGAGGCTGCACACTTGAGGAGACCCTGCACTGCTGCCTAGTCACCTTTATGGTATTCAGCAGTGTCTGTTCTGAATGGAAGTTTGTAGGACACCACCTTCTAAGCCCACAACTGATGACAATAATCGCTGTGTCACAGAGCCCGACTGAATGGGTGGCCACCACATGAATCTGCTGATACTTAATGCTATGTTCAGAGATGCCAACCCCTGTCAAATGTTTGTTGGAACAATCAGGAAATCTGGAAGGAACATTCAGAATTTGGTAGGAACACTTTGACTCCGAGCAACATTAGCAAACATACATAGCTTAATCCACCAGTCACAGACGCTGTCTGACTGAGACACAACCAGATTTAACCATGTTCTCTCTTGTTCGGGCAAATGTTTGTCCTGATTCATCTGACGTCATGATTGATAGGTCTAGAGCATGTGGGTAATGTTACAACAGGAAAGCATGTGACTATGCTATGTAGTCAAAAATTAGCTTGTCAGAACAGTTTTGACGTTTGCGTAGACGGGCGCAATAGCCGAGTGGTTAAAGCGTTGGACTGTCAATCTGAGGGTCCCGGGTTCGAATCACGGTGACGGCGCCTGGTGGGTAAAGGGTGGAGATTTTTATGATCTCCCAGGTCAACATATGTGCAGACCTGCTAGTGCCTGAACCCCCTTCGTGTGTATATGCAAGCAGAAGATCAAATACGCACGTTAAAGATCCTGTAATCCATGTCAGCGTTCTGTGGGTTATGGAAACAAGAACATACCCAGCATGCACACCCCCGAAAACGGAGTATGGCTGCCTACATGGCGGGGTAAAAACGGTCATACACGTAAAAGCCCACTCGTGTGCATACAAGTGAACGCAGAAGAAGAAGAAGAAGACGTTTGCGTAACATCGGAACAAACTGTAATTGAGCGTAACAGAATACGGCAAAATCATAAGTTGGCATCTCTGCGTGTCGGGACTTAACCCTTCAGGCAGTAGCGTGAAAGTGGAGGAGACAGTAACCAAGATCACCATGAAAGGGCATGAAAGCCACAGAATCTAGGACTTTTTTTTTTTTTCTTTTACATGCTGATCATGACTGGGGATGACTGCGGTGGTCCATTTCAGGTTAACGGCTTTGCTTCATGACTGTAGCGTACACTTTTGATAACTGTATCCTAACCTGTACTTGTTTCAGGGATGACATTAACCAGGCCCTTGACCATGTTACATTTGATATTTAAGCCACTTATTGACAGTGCAGTGCCTTGCTCAGTTTTGACTGTAAAATGGCATAGTTCTTTGTGTTACAAGAGTTGTGTGTCTGACTTTGGGATTTGTATATTAGAATCAAGAATAGTCTAGAGAGTTTGGCGTATCGTTTGTGGTTGACAAAAATGTGATAATTTTCTAGAAATATTTGGTGCACGATTTGTTGTAAGAGTCATGAAGAAGTGAACAGTGCCAGACACCGTTGTAAAAAAAAAAAAAAAAAAAAAATTATCGTGTTGAAAGAGTGGTTTTATAGAGTAAATGTATTAGACAGATTTTGTGTGTTACTGTGTACTTTCACTTTCTCAGGTCATTGGAACTTAACAAGACTTTCTTAGGATATATATATTGATTGTGTGTGTGTGTGTGTGTGCATTATTACGTTTTGTCACAACAGATTGCACTGTGTGAAATTTAGTCCACTGTCCCTTTAGAGGGCATTGCCACCTTTTTATATATTTTCTTCTTTTTTTTTTTTTACTACTGTCTGTATTTGTTTTACAAAGTAGATTTTTTTAAACAGAATTTTGCCAGAACAATCGTGATGTTGCTATGGGTTCTTATATATGCACTAAGTGCATGTGTCTTACGAGACTTTGGTTTATCACATCATCTTGACTTGCAATATTTTATGACGAAAATGTGGTGTGTCTTTTGTATGCAATGTTTGCAAATAAGCATATGCTTTGAAGATGAGTTTGATAAATTCATCAGTTTTTGTATACAATATTTGCGTCTTGATGTTTGCTTTGAAGACCGCTGCTTATTCATGCATGCTTTGAAAATGGGTACAAAATAAATGCATCAGTTTTTGTATGAAATGTTTGCCTGTTCATTTATGCATTGAAGATGAGTAGAATATAAATGTGTTTCTGTACGAAATGTTTGCATATTGATGTGCACTTACAAAGGAGTTGGATATAAGTCTTTAAATGCATAATTATTTAATTAATTTTTTGCATATTAATGAATGCTTTCAAGATGATAACAAGAGGAGGAGTTGTGTGAAATGTTTGCTTACTGATATATCCTTTGTTATTGATGTATCCTTTGAAGATGTATGCATTCTGATGAATGCTTTGAGTATGGTATAAATGCACGTTTTCTTTTTATGAAATGTTTGCTTATTGATGTATCCTTTGAAGATGTGTGCATACTGATGAATGCTTTGAAGAGTATGGTATAAATGCTGAAAGGTTTTTTTTTTTATGAAATGTTCACTTGATACATCCCTTGAAGATGAATACATATTGATGTTTTGAAGATGAGCAAGATCAGATATAAATGCATTGTTTTTGTATGAAATGTTTGCTTATTGATGAAAGCTTTGCAGATGAGTGGACAACTGAAAAGGAATAAACATGAGATTGAAATTTCAGTAACAAAACCGGTCTTTTGCCTCCATGTTATTTCCATCCTTCCCCTGTTGGGATGCCGAGGGTCTTTCAGTATAAATACTATCCCCGCCTTCTGGAAATTCTGTGCTGGAAATTTCCTCTTTTCTATCACTCTTATTTAACAACACATACTTAACCGTGACACTCACTCTTATTTTCTGCCCTTTTTTTTTCTTTATTCATTGTTGTCTCCATTTTCTGCCTTCCCAGTCCATTCCTCTTTCTTGTTTTCAAGCAAGTCTAGACACTTTTTTCCCTTTTTGGAGAGTCTGTGATGTACTATCTGTGCCGTTTTGCTCTAGCGACAAGGTTGTGAGATGTCAACACTGGGATGAGCACTAGCTGCCCATTCTGCAGTGTTATTTGCCTTTATGGCCTTTTTTTTTTGTTTGGCATTAAGTATTGTTTTTCTTTCCTTTTTTGATTTTTTTTAAATCTGGGGATGATAAACTTTAGCGGAATGGCTGGCATCCTCAGCAAGGCCTAGTCTTATTTGCCATTAAGGAGCTAAATGGTTAGGATACTATGTCATGAACTGTTTTCTGGATTTGTCTGTTTTTTGGGGGTGTTTTTTTTTTGTAGATGTGACAGTTTTGTGTTGACACGGTTGAGCGTTTGTATGGTTTGACAGTCCTGATACGGCCCTGTGCTGTGGGCTGCACTATAAGCAAAAAGAATAATTTCCATCCTTTGTTTTTCTTGTTTTCCAGGGGTTTTTTGAGGGGGGGTGGAGGTTCTGAAGCATCTTCGGTGTAGTGTATATGGAACATTCTGCACGCTTTGATGCCTTCCTGAAAATGGCAACTGTTCATTCTGAGTGCAATCATTTCCGAGTTGGGTGACAAGCTTTGAAAGAATGATTACCGAGTGTGGTGTCAAAATCACTGTATATAATAAATCATTAAAAAAAGGTTCCACATTCTGTACTTGCATGTGTCCGATTATTTAAAATAACTTTAGTTCTTTCTTAACATGTCTTATGCTGAGAGAGAGAAAACTTAGATTGGTCTCTTTTCCATGTCTGTCTTTTACAAGTAACAAAAAAAAAAAAAAAACACTGGGGAGGATATAAGCGACATCAGAAGAAACATACAGGTCTTAGAGACGAGTGTCTGCCAGGCACTAGCATCAAACACATGACCGAAATAATGAACTTCCCAAAGTGCCAAAGGCTTTAGTGCCTCCACTGACAACAGCAACTTTCTTCCCTTGGTGTGTGTGTGTGTGCTACTATTCACGTGTCTTTGTATGTGATTTCTTCAAAATATTTTCTTAAACAATACCAACAAAACAAAATGGAGGCTGTTGAGGATTATTATAGAGCTGACCGGCATACTGAATTGGAAGGAGGCAGAAGGGTTGTTTGTATCAAGACCTATCCATAAAACAATTGCCGGACATTTTCTGTTCTCCAAATGATCATTTTCAAAGGAACTGTTCAAGACAGGAAAGTGAACTAGGCAGGTGAAATGGAACTCCCCCAAGAAACAAAAGTTGTAAAAGTTGTGATTCGGAGTTGTTGGTGGTTTTTTTTTTCTGTAGATGAATTCCATCCTATAATAGAGTATCAAAACTTTAAAAATCCTTCTTGTATTTCCAAAGTTAAAAAAAAAACCCTTTCTTCCCTTGGTTCCGTCCGTTCCTTCCACCACATGGAGGTTCCTTCCAGTTTATCGAAACCATAATAAGAACCTTATTATCGAAACCACCGATAATCTTCACCATACCCCACTCCCAAGCAAGTAGGTTTCTGCATGTTGCTCCAACCAGCTTTCACATCAATTCCGGTTTTTTCTTTTAGGAAGAAAATTCCCCCCCTTTTTTTTTTCCCATGCAACAAACCCTACCCTCCTATTTCAATTTCTCTTGACAAGCACAGAAAGTTAAAACACCATGGGATTCAAACAACAGAATTCACAAACCCCCAAAGATGAAAATGAATGCACCAAATACCTGACTATCATTTTTTGTTGTTTTTTTCAATTTTACCCTGCACACTGCACTTTTGCTTCATTCCTTCACAAAGAAAGGATTTACTTTAAATATTTGGTAAAGCATCTAAGGGAACCACCCCCCCGCCTGCCCCACCCCCAGCCCCCCTCCTAAAAATGTTTTACCTAATTTACTACCACGACCAAGTGATACAGACGTCGGCAGGGGTCCAATTCCTGTCCACTGCAATGTACTACTCCGCTCAGGTAGAGAGACTGAAAGTTTAGCCCTATGGAGAGCACAGGACAGGAGTCATAATGGCTGCCCGAAAAAGAGGGCGCTAGCCAGCGGGACAAAGGGGAGGTTACCTACTTCCGGGAGGTTATCGGCCGTAGTTTCATTTTCTCCGCATAGGCGGAGAGTAGTTTGCACAGGCAGGAATGTCAGACCCCTGCCGGAGTCTGCACTAGTTGGGTCACGGTTAAGTATGTGTAATTAAAAGTATATTTCCTCCATTCTGGATGCCTGTGCAACACCCTCTGCACCAGCAAGTCACACACACACCACAATAAGTGTAATGAAAACTTTTGTGAAATTAACCACATATCACTGGCAAGAACATGAGGATTTTTTTTTTTTTAAGACTATACATCAATGTGTGTTTTGAGTGTGGGTGTGCGGTCAAAGTGATTTTCAACAACCACAAACATTCCTGATACACTCTCCATCCAATATCATGATCAATACTCCAGAGAGGCAGCAGAAGTCTTTCCTTTTTTTTTATTGGACACATCCAGACACACAGTTTACTCATCCTCCTCAGAGCGGAGGCGAGCGCTGGGGTTGGTCACTTTGATGGACAGCTGCTGTGCGCGCTCCACGATGGCCTTGCGTTTGCGGCTGGACACGCAGTGAGCAATCTCGGCAGAGAAGCGGCGGTTCTGCATCATCAGCACTTCCAGTTCCTGAAACACCAAGAATGGAACCCAACTTCAATGAAACATGTCAATAATACACCGTGTGGCCATGAAACAAGATCCAGTGGCCGTGCGAACAGTAAAACAGTCCAAAATATGGCCATGTAACAAGATCTAGCAAGGCAACAGTCCACAATATGGCCATGTAACAAGATCTAGCAAGTCAACAGTCCACAATATGGCCATGTAACAAGATCCAGTGGCCGTGCTAACAGTAAAACAGTCCACAATATGGCCATGAAACCAGATCCAGTGGCCGTAACAGTAAAACAGTCCACAATATGGCCATGTAACAAGATCCAGCGGCCTATCTAACAGTAAAGACAGTCCACAATATGGCCATGTAACAAGATCCAGCGGCCTATCTAACAGTAAAGACAGTCCACAAATATGGCCATGTTACAAGATCCAGCGGCTGTGCTAAGAGTAAAACAATCACCTTGAGACCTGTTGAATGAAGGAGGCAGAAAGGAAGACTGATGGCACAACTGAGAATAGCTAGAGTAGTGCAGAATGGAAACCACTGTGGTGTGGTGGCTAACTGGTAATGTGTGCACCAAGGAAGTGAGACTATCGGAGCATATGGGATCAAATCTATGGACACCAGTCATTCAGACGAGACAATTATACCCAAACCAAGGACCTACAGTGTAGCATCCACCTCACTCATGTATGACATGGCAACAGGCGAGCCGTCCATACCCAACGTTTAGAGTCAAATCCATTCAAATATACAGGGCTCCCACTCTTCCACGAATTCAACAAAAAGTACACATGTATTTCCATGTATTTCAACAAAAAGTAAAAATGAGATTCAGCAGCAACAAAAAATTTCTGATTTGCTCAGAGTGATAAATGGTAATGTAACTGTGAGACACTACTGGAGCTGTGAAGGTGAAAACTGAGAAGCGCTGGTATGTATCAAGGCTTTCTTAATCCCTGTAGATGTAAGACTCGGAGTGCTCTGTGTGAATTGCAGATTTATGATAATGGCAGTAAAGTGCTATGAATGTGCTCCGATTTGCAGCAGATTGCACCATTCGTTTTCCTCAGTGGAAACCCTGAATATACATGTGAATATGCACATGACGTATGCCTAACTGGATGGCACAGGAGACAATGAGCACCTGAAGACAGCTGTCACTCGACTCTACCCAGACAGGCAGTCTGTTGCGCAAATGATTCTTTTATGTCAAGTGCTTAGAACTTGGTCATGCCATACTGATGCCAAAAAAAGGCAGAATATACGTTTTTCTTCAAAATGATGTGTGGACACATCTGGAAACATTGTAAAAGTCCGACCCTTTCCTAGCAATTTATACGTATGCAGGAATGTGAAAACTATTCAAATCAGACAATTTTTTTACGTTGGGCACTGTGCTCAATGAATGATTATACATTTCATGTTAAATTGTAGTGAAGAAGACACACTTGCTATTCATTTCCAGGCCAACATTCTTCCCCAAATCGTTTACTAACAGCACATATAGCTTCCCTCAAGCATGGCCAGAATTCCATCACTTCATCCAGTTTTGAGGGACAATATTACCTTCTGTCTCTTTTTGGGGGGTGGTCGTATCACATACTTTCGGGTTTACAAGCAGTTCTTTTTCCAGAGAAAAAGAGTATATGATTATGAGGCAAGTAGCAAAAATATTGCACATCAAAACTGAAATGCGTGCGTCATTTACGCACATATGTGCGGAATCGGGAACACAGACTTCCTCACTGAAAGTAGATCAACAAACAAGCAGGACTGTCTGATAAAATCAGTAACACACTCAGGACCAGAAATTGCCCCCCCGAACAAAGCAGCCATCACTGAACCAAGACCCTGTAGTCCTGAACAATCTGACCTCAACCCGGGTGCCAGCTAGAAAGACCAACTCATCTATATCCAACACACAGAACAGGGGTTTACCTTGGGAGTTTTTACAATCAGAAAATAATGCATGCATGTAGGTACCTGGACATGTGCCTGAAGATAAATCATGCGACACTCAGTGATGAAATGGAAATGAAGAGGAAACAGAAGAGGGGCTCAGGTAAGAGAAAGATTGCTGATGGTACTAATTCCAGTACCTAATGGCCAGACTGCTTTTCCACCCTCTCCTTTAAAAAACCATAAAGCGCAGATAACATTTCATTTACATGTGTTTTCATCAGTCTGCCACTCAGTCTTGTGTTTAGCAAAAGTTAAGAAAATATTTTTAAAAAGGAAATAAGCACTATTCACACTGTAATTTGAGATGACATTCTACACAACCTTGACAGCGGAGTAAAACCCTTACCTTCACGTTCCTGACAACAAACTTTCTGAAGCCATCAGGGCAGCAGTGGCGTGTCTGCTTAGCACTTCCGTATCCAATGTTGGGCATCAAGTACTGGCCCTTGAAGCGCCGCCTCACACGGTTGTCAATACCTTTGGGTTTGCGCCAGTTTGGCTGAAATAAACATACCTCTTATTCATTACAAGGATTTTGAAAAAAATATAAAACAATGAGAATTTTCATTTCTGTCATATATTTCCTTCTCAAAGGAAATTTGCACATCACTATTACAAGCTATTTAATTCTAAACATACCTTCCCCTCCCCCTCTCCCAGCCCCTTTTCCCTAATGCACATGCCAGCATTTCAATGACCAAATCAATATAATCCAAATTCTTAAAATACTTGATACCCTTTTGTTTTTCTTTCTTTGTGTTGCATCCTGCTCTCACTGGATAGGACACCTTTCCACTTCAGAATGCACACTTCAAAACTGACATATGGTCATAAAGGTCCACATGCAAATGCACAGACCACATCCAAGTAGAATATAAAATTCATTTTTTCAAAACAAGACAAAAACTTACCTTGACCCGCAGGTACCTATCTGACTGGTGACGGATAAATTTTTTTGTCCTTTTCTTCACAATATTGGGCTTGACAAGTGGTCTGAGAGCCATGATCGCGATCTGAAAATGTGGAAAATGATAGATTGAACTGCTTCTGGATCAGAATGAGAACTTAAGAAATGCAGAACAATTCACAGAACAAAACTGAAGGTGTTACATACATTAATCAGAAAGCAAATTCTGAGTATATTACAGTTTCTTTTAGACATGATGTTTGATACTGGTAATCTAAAAGCTATTACCACTACTGAGAATGTGTCTGAAAAATGTGAAGCGACTGTGAAAAAAGTACTCATAGAGGGAAAGAAAATTTCCACAGAAATATCAAATCTATCAATGTGGGCAAATAGCATCGGCAGACAGGTCTAAACTCTACCGAAAATAATGAAAGAGTAACGAATGGTATGCTGTAGAAGCCCACTGCCTGACCCATTCATTCATGTGTGCTGAAAAGTTGATAAATCAACTGACCCGCTCTTCTGATTTTAGTGTGTATGCGTGCGTAAGAGCTGGTGTGTGCTTGCGTGCGGTGCTGTAAATGTGTGCATTTGAGCGCAATCCATCCGCTACTTCAACCCTTCACGCTGAATAACTGGAAGAAACATCTTTTTCACTGTCGCGAATGGTGGTCGAACAGGAAAACCATGTTCAATGATCGGTAACTTATTTCAGAGAAGTGAAATATTTTAAGCCGAAATATTGTTATAAAACATATCACATCTCTATTCAAAGCAATATCACAAAATTCAGTTGAGATTTACTATACCAAAAGCAAGATGATTGCATTGATTTTGCCGAACCCTAGCCACACTCACCTTTCAACACGACCAAACAAACGGAAAAGGAAGTAGCTGTCTGTGGAACAAGGGAGATCAGTGTCACTGGCTTTATCTGGGTGGCTTGGTCCCATTCCACAACAGCACAGACAAAAAAAAAAAGTCAAAACAACGCAGCATGAAACACTCACTAACTGGGGGTGGGGGTGGGGGACATGAGGGGGAGAGAGGGGGCAGAAGAGAATGAGGGGGAGGGGGGGGGAAGAAAAAAAAAAAAAAAACAGTCCCATTCGCAGACCAGTTATTCAGTCACACACGACACAATTTTGCAGCTATATGACAGCATCATAACTGTATTTGCATACAACTGAATGGGGCTGTCCCTCGGGTTGTTTTTAATAGTAATGAAATCGAATAACTGGACATTTATGACCGCTTTCCTCATTGCACAAAACGCTTTACAATCCACATTACAATGCGCATTACAACCCACACAGACACGCATACGAAACACACTCAGTCCTCAACTCACAATCACTGTCACTCAGTGATGCACAATAAACATATATCCAGCGCATCAGTACATATATGCAGCGCATCAGTACTACTGAATTCGTACGTCAGTACAATACAAACATACGTACATACATACATTTAAAGGAAGGCAGTCAGCGTATGCAAATCAGCTGAATGGCTTATGCATGTCTAGTGTGTACTATATAGAATCTTAAGCTTAGCTGAATAATGTTGTGTGTGTGTGTGTGTGTGTGTGTGTGTATGTTCTTTAATACTGCAGTGTTATTACTGTTCAGTGTTAGCTTTTAGGTATTGAGTGTTGTATTTTAATCCCAGGGTGTGCCTAGTTTTTAGTATTGGACAAGGAGTCTTCATTTATTCATTCGTTTATCATTATCATTGGTAGTTGTAATGGTGGTGGTGATTGTGGTGGTAGTAGTAGTGGCAGTGGTTGTATTATTGTTGTTATTATTATTACTCTTGTGGTTATCATTATTATTGTCATTATCATTATTATTATTATTACTATTGTTGATATTGTTATTGTTGTTGCCATTATTCATGTATTTGATTATTTGATTATTCATCTATGTTATAAACTCTCCTTGATTTGGGGCAGTTATTTATTATTGTAACCTACTTGTTCATATTTGAAGATCGTTTTGCATGTTTTTAGTGATTTTGAGTGTGAAATGGAGACTGATGGCGGACGCATGGATATTTGATGCAGCTGAGATTGTGGGCTTCTGAGCGTATGCAAATCAGCTGAATGGCTTATGCATGTCTATATTTGTACTATATAGACTTTAACTGTGTGCCACCACACCAAGCATCTCCATTTAAGGGCAATAAATTATCTTGTGATTTTGTGATACATACATACATACATACATTCGACACGGCACACCGACGGCGGAAAAATGCAGTGTTACAAATATACCTACATAATCAACTAACTACTTTCACTGACGATGTATGAGAGACTGGGGCCGGTCTAGAGGAAATGCTGCTGAAAGAGCGGGAAAGTCTTGACGGGTTAGATTTAAAGGAATGCAGTGAGCGGGGGCTGCCGGTGACGGACGTGGTGAGGCAAAGAGTTCCATATTTAAACAGCAGATGACTAATGAAAAGGATCGACCACCGTGCTGTTCTCTTTTGTATTTTGGGACGCGGGAGGTTCTCTGTCATCGGCAGGAAAGCGCGAAGAGAGCGGCCTAGGGAGAGTACATGGATTCGAAAGATGTCAAAGAGGTGTCAGTCCGCGGGGTGCCGTTCCAGATATGACATGGTAGCAGAGACAGGCGGCTTTGTATTTGATTCTTTGCTCTGTGGGTAACCAGTGCAACTCTTTTAGAAGGGGTGTGCAGTGTGCGGATCTTTTTGCTTTATAAAGTCAATTTGGCGGCGGAATTTGTACCTGCTGTAGTGGTCTCAGGAGTGTTTGCGGACAACCGATGAGAAGAGAGTTGCAATAGTCTAATCTGGAGAATATGCAAGAACTAACTAGTGTTTTGGTTGCATCAGGAGGTAGTGGCGTATGGAGCTGATTCGTCTGAGTTCAAAGTAGGCTGCTTGACAGGTTTTGCTGATGTGATACTGCATGGAAAGATCTTTATCGAGGATAAAGCCAAGGTCACGGACATCAGTGATCAGAGAATGAGTTTTTGTTGTTGTTTGTTTCCTTGTTGTTGATTTTTCCTGCTTCCACTGACAGACGTTTCAATTATTTTGGTGTCAACGTTCTCCTTTAAATATTGGAACGGGAGTTTTAATGGGGAGTGAGTGTGAGAATGAAAGGACTTCTTCTTCTTCTTCTTCTTCTGCGTTCATGGGCTGCAACTCTCACTCGTATGTACACGAGTGGGCTTTTACGTGTATGACCGTTTTTACCCCGCCATGTAGGCAGCCATACTCCGCCACTTTCGGAGGTGTGCATGCTGGGTATATTCTTGTTTCCATAAACCACCGAACGCTGACATGGATTACAGGATTTTTTACGTGCGTATTTGATATTCTGCTTGCGTATACACACGAAGGGGGTTCAGGCACTGGCAGGTCTGCACATATGTTGACCTGGGAGATGAGAAAATCTCCACCCTTTACCCACCAGGCGCCGTCGCCGAGCTTCGAACCCGGAACTCTCAGATTGAAAGTCCAACGCTTTAACCACTCGGCTTTTGCGCCAGAATGAACGGACGAAATGTGGTGATTTTCTGTATATATTAGAAGTGAGACAGGACCGTGACTGAGTACCCCCCCCCTTTACACTACCCCTCATCACACACACACACACACACACACACACACACACACACACTATTCGCCCTGCCATCAGTAACAGTGGCACTCAACTAACCAGGAATGGTCTCGCCAACGTGATAGTCCATGCAGTCAACTTTCTTCTTTGGGAAAATGCAACAAGACTCCCAAAATTAATTTTATCGCAGTACAGATATGAACATACAAAAACAAACAGAGCAAATGTGATAACTGAAATGAAAACAACACAACTATCCTGAGATTAAAAAAAACCCAAAGAATTATCATTGTTGCAAACTTAGTGAACACTCATGGGAACATCCACCAGTCGCACCAACTTAGATACTGGGTGTGTTTATAGTGTGCACGCTTTTAAAACAAAAATAGTCGTGTTGTTGTGACCATAAGAAACAAAACCTGAGTGACAAAGATAAAAGAAAGACGTTACCAAACGTAACCACTACTAGTGATTCGCCATCCGTTCTTGCTGTGCAGTTCTACAATACTGGAAACACTGAACTGAATCAAGGGTGCTTCACTCTCTGGCAAATTTGCATAATATTCATAATGTGATGCCAGTGTGTTTTGTCTGCCTCAAAAACACTCATGGGAACATCCACCAGTCGCACCAACTTAGATACTGGGTGTGTTTATAGTGTGCACACTTTTAAAACAAAAATAGTCGTGTTGTTGTGACCATAAGCAACAAAACCTGAATGACAAAGATAAAAGAAAGACGTTACCAAACGTAACCACTACTAGTGATTCGCCATCCGTCCTTGCTGTGCAGTTCTACAATACTGGAAACACTGAACTGAATCAAGGGTGCTTCACTCTCTGGCAAATTTGCATAATATTCATAATGTGATGCCGGTGTGTTTTGTCTGCCTCATATTATACATTTATCATTTAGTAAATTAATTTAAGCTACCGTTTGGTGCACACACACACACACACACACACACACACACACACACACACACACACACACACACACAAAAGCTGCGATTTTTTGTTTGCCGGCTTATATTTCTTCTTCTTCTCAGTCTTCTTCTTCGTTCGTGGGCTGCAACTTCCACGTTCATTCGTATGTACACGAGTGGGCTTTTACTGACGTGTATGACCGATTTTAACCCGCCATGTTGGCAGCCATACTCCGTTTTCGGGGGTGTACATCTGATGCTGGGTATGTTCCTGTTTCCATAACCCACCGAATGCTGACATGGATTACATGATCTTTAACGTGCGCATTTTATCTTCTGCTTGCGTATACATACGAAGGGGGTTCAGGCGCTAGCAGGTTTGTACATATGTTGACTGACTTGGGAGACTCGGAAAATTTTCCACCCTTTACTCACCAGGCGCCGTTACCGGAGATTCGAACCCAGGACCCTCAGATTGAAAGTCCAACGCTTTAACCACTCCAGTGACGGCTATTGCGTGCGCCCGTCTTATCAGTATCACTTAAAAAATGGCGGCAAAATCTGAGACATGTTCATGGGTACTCACTTTGCGGCACTCTGTGAAACCTCTTTCAGGTGGCAAATACGCCGCGGCTTTACACCGCAATAATTATCTTATGTTTCTCTTTAGTGAAAGACAAATCACCTGCATGTGTTAAGCAACAGTTTGTGAATGGCTTAACAAATGGCTTATAGTTGAACTTCAAAACTGCCTCTTTCGTACATCATTTTCGTGTCCTGTTCCGTCGTCTGCATTGCATCCCATGTCGTGGTCAGTGCCTGCGCCACAACTGATAATTTATTGGGTGACTCCACGCACCGTCAGTGCCGCTGTATCATTACATATCACTCGTCTGACAACATCCAACAATGCACTCAAAGCAAAACAAAACTTTCATGACCCTCAGTATAGCCTCAGCTCAGTCTCCCCGCCCCGTCCTCTTTCCCTCAGTCAGTGAAAACTGAAGGGACAATACAAATTTATCTCTTTCTTTCCTTCTGCATTTTTAGGCAAAAGTGACAACTCTCACGTTCAGCCGCGGCATACAGGCCACACAGAGTATTACAACTCATGTTTACTAACTACATGTATGTAGTTAGTCCTCGGTTTTACAACTTTCATGATCGCACGCCTTACTGTCGGCCGATCAGTGACAACTCCTTTGTGCAAAAGTGTTCCTCAGTGCATGTCTTCTTCTGAGTCATTCTGTTCAGCATACACTTGGACCAAAGAAGTTTGCCTCCTTTGTGCTAAAGTGTTCATGCATGTTTTGTTCTGAGTCATTTTGTTCAGTACACACTTGCCGGGACCAAAGAGGTTTGCCTACCATGGTTTTTATTTAATGTCAACTAGAACTGTCTTTGGCCGGAAACCCACTCTCGATGCCACGGTATCATGTTCCAGAACTTTGGCTGTTAATGTGTCCCAATGCTCAAGTTTGCAGTGTCTTCAGTCAACTGAACTGCATGCATGGATGAAGCCACATGATTTCTTAATTGTACTGATGTGTGTTTGCGGCTATCTGCGCATACCAATACCCACGGCTTGTCCCAACACTCAGTTTGAGGACAACTTGAGACTGAAGACATTGCTGCACAGCCGCTCAGACTGCGTCTCATTTAGAATCTGAAATAAAATGACAAGTTCTGCTGGTCGGCAGATTACCGCTAGACATTCTTACGAAGTTCATGTTCTCGTTTACCATAGTATGCGGCGGCAGTTTCCCGTCACTGACTCGAATGAATGCTCGGCGCCGGGCTCAATATAATTATAATTACGGGAAACCAGATGTCACGTTCTCCACTACTCCTTCAGTGGAACCGGCTGAGTCAACTGACTCATAACTAGAAGAGTTAGTGACTAAAACAAGAAAAAAAACCCAATCAAACAAACAAACAAAAAAGAACGAGAACTTTTTTCTCTATCTGAATGTCTCAGTCGTTACGTTTATGTACTTGCACATAACTTCAAGACTGAAATACTGAAGACAGTTCACTGACTAGATGCTTTGTGCCATATTGTTGTAGAGCATATGGATCCGGCAGTCAGTTCACTTTGATTTCTCCTACAAACTGAAACCGAATATGTTGCCAGCTTTTAATGCCAAAAGCTTACATCGAACTTCAAAGTTGGGCCGGTTACGTCGTCACAAACTGTCGTCTGTCCGTTCACAGCTTTTAATGCCAAAAGCTTACATCGAACTTCAAAGTTGGGCTGGTTACGTCGTCACAAACTGTCGTCTGTCCGTTCACAGCTAGTTGTCCTGAGGCAATTCTGACTGGACTACTCAGTCAAGTTGTGGGACAGCACTGACGAAGTGCAATAGGAGCCTGTATACAAACGGTGACACCAGAGCACCGAAACAGTTCATGAGTCGGTTTCATTGTAAATCACCGGTTAATACCCGATAAATGTGGGGATTCGCCGTTCGGGTTCCGCACAACTTTAGCCGGAATGATGGGGTCATCAGAGGTCACGGAGGGGAAATAACCAGGTCACGTTAAGTTCCGTGTGGTCGCCGGCAACAACCTAGCGCTGTCAAATGCATGTGTTGCCCAAAGCTTTGGGACATGCCCCAGAATGACCAAGTGCTATATTAGGTGCATTAACATTATCATTGTAAATATTGTTGTCGTTATCGTTATTCATTTATTGTTATTCAGTATTCGATGACTAAAATGTGCTCTGGCAACAACCCGAACTTTGACTGGAACGTGGCATGTACTGATAAAGATCTGAGCACAGCAGGCCGCGGTTTCAATTATTTTAGATAATGAGATGTCAGAAACTTCCATTTAAGAAAATGCAACATTCCCTTCAACTTTCACACATGTTGACGTTAAGTGGCCGGGGGTAAAATATAAAGCCCTCACTCTCTACACACTGTGCTTCAGTGTAAACAAAGCACTGCTATTATTTTAATATAAAAGTGGGATGCGATTTTTAGTCGAAGCTTTGAGTGCCTTTCTTCGCATCCATAAAGATTCAAAACGAATTCTACTGATTAAAGGAATAAAGCCTGATTCTGTTTGGTTTCATTAAAAAATACGACAGAAACCGTGCACGGGAAAAGTCAGCCCTGGACGGTTGTCCTCAGTAGAACCCGTGACCTCAAATTGACGTCACTTCCTTCTGATTTCTTGCGCATGCTAATTCGCGCATCTATGAAGAGACCAATCTCCATCCAAAATATTCGCATAATTGTTGCATTTAGTCTGCATCGACAGGGCGTCTGTGGGACTTCTGCAGATTAAGGTTAGTGGATAGGTTGCTAGTCTCCTTACCGTTTTAGTGGTCACATTAAAAACGCGTCCGAAGCATGCATAGGTGTGCTTTGTTTTCTTTTTTGCTCCAGGAACATCAGCAGTCTCCCAAAGTGTGTCATTTGCCTCGTTTTAGCAGAGACAACCTTGCCGACAGAAGTATCTTGATATGAGGGAAAATGTCACGATTTTGTGACACATATTGAATGTTTACTCAAATAACGAATGGCCTTAACTGATTGTGTGACGAGGACTGAAGCGCGTACCCGGAGGTAGGCGGGGTAGTCTCCCAGCTAGAGTGCCGTCACAGTCGAATGAGCTCGATAATTTGGTCACCTGGAACTGAAAGCTCCGGCATGTGAAAGAAGAGCAGACTACAATTACAGGTCGAATGCCTGTATTTATTTCCGAAAAGGAATCACATGTATGAATCTTTGATTGATCGAGAGACCACAGATTTCCGTATCTAATAGCTAGTGACCCGTTTTTTTGTATCGTAACCATCCAAGACTCCCCAGACCGATTACACATTTGCACTGCAGCATTTACGATCCAGACAATAGTGACTAACAGTTAACACAATGGTTGTGTTGTGGTGCTGATTCACTGCCTGCTTGGCTGGGTTATGGTTTTTTTCTTGTCATTCTTGTTTTTGCGTACAACTTTCAAGGACAGACTTGACACTTGGATTGTAAAAGATGTAGTAGATCAGCATTTATTATATTTTAATAGTGTGAATCAGAAACTGATGTATAGACTGATGGAGGTAATGTTGTTGATATGATAAGTGTACAGCCATAAATTGATAAGATAAAAGTACATTCTGGAGTGTTTACATCACAGTAGTACTACCATGTGATGCTGATGCTATCTTGGTACAACTGTCTGTTGTATAATTTGTGTTGTTTGTATATTTATCCTTGTCAGTGATGTTAGGTTTTCATTTGTGTGTTCTTGTCCCATCAGAAACATTGCACAATCTTCTGTAACTTTGCTCTCTTAGTGTTACAAGCTAAAATGTGAGAAATCTGAGTAAGCTGTGACTCATCTTACTATTCTTAGTATGACCATGACAAATTTGTAAGAGTTAAAATACACTTTTGAAATATATATAAAGTTGGAAATATGCAACACTATATAATTTATATAACAGCTGATTTCTTTATTCTCTGTATTATGTTGTTATAGTTTATTAATACATTTAATTTCAATGTAAAAGTACGATATTATTGTGTATTATTGTTATTTTAATAAGGAGCAGTTTTTTCTTTTCTTTTTTTTTTCTTTTTTTTTCCAGTTTTTTTTTTTTCATTCTGGCTTTGTCAGTAACCAGGGCTATAATTTGTAGTGTTCAGTATTTTGACAGAAATTGAATATATAGCGTATCAAACTAATCCAAGCTATAAAAAGCAATGATTTTATTATTAGATAATAGGACTACTATGTTAACAATAGATGACTGAAGTGCATGTTTCAGAAAATAGAAAAAGAGTCGCATTCAACATATTTATTGAGATAGGGGACATAAGGCATTGTTGAAAAAACCCCAGCCAAACAGCCTGCCATTTAAAATTTATATAGATACTGGTAGATACGACAAAATGAAAAAAGTAAACTCCATCACCCATTTTTGATGCCCATCCCTATGCATATTTATCAGTTTTTTTTAATAGTTTATTTTATTTTACGTGTGTGTGTGTGTGAATGGCTCTATGCATGGAAGCATACAAGTCTGTACATATGAATGTGTGTAAAACTATTTTTAGAAAAGAAAAGGCAAGACTTAAAGCATGTCAGATGTTGCTCTTTTTTCTTTTCTTTTTTTTTTTTTTTATCTGGGATCGGTACATCACACACACACCCTTCCTCACCCCACACCCCTTTTTCCCTACATATGTACACATACATTTTTGAACAGTGTCTTTACTTTGCCCAGCCTATGTGTATATTTGCGTTTAACACACACAGTGTTGCACATGCACGCATATTTGTGGATGAGTGTTGTACTTCAAAAACGGGACAAGTCCCTCTCCATGTCAGATTCTTACCATGTGCTATCTGGGATCAGTAAATCAAATTGTAACTTCCTGTTTCTGTTATTGAGTGTGTTTGGTAAACGTTTAACACAGGCATTTTCTAGGCGATTGTAAGTGGTGTAGTTACAGTAAACATGATTGAATGGTAGATATGAATAAGATCTTTGAAGTCAGTCCCTTTGTGGTGATGTGGAAAGCAAGCTCAAAGGTTAAGGTCTTTGTTTTGTTTTTTCAAAATAAAGCTTCAAAGGGTTAATATTTATATGGAATTTTTTTTAAAATTATTATCAAACTTGATACAGTGATCAATCCTGGTGACATTTCCAGCATTCTCCCTTTTGAAATTCATCAAAGGTCAAGATCACAGTGTGTCATATGACCATGATAGGAAAATCTTCTAGGTGAAAAAGAAAGGAGGTCTTCTATAAAATTTTCGTCAAATTTGGTAATTTGAAAAAAGTGGGAATCAGACTTGAGTTTTGAAGATACTGTTATTTTTGTGTGCATTTTGACAGATAAACTTATTTTCACAGGCTCTCAGCCACACACAGACTGCTACACAGAGACTGACACACACACATGCATGTTTTACATGTATACATGTATACACACAAGCATGCAAAGTCTGTTGAGGTTTTTAAATCCATGACTTTATGGAGAAATGAAGATAGTTATATTGAGGGCATAACAGGGCTGAAAAGAATACTTGTATAATAATAATAAATAATACTACATTGTATCAACAGCAGCTTAATATATGATGGATTTTTATCAAACAGTGACAAAGCATTCAGCAAAGGCCAGCACTGAGTGATGTGGAAAATTGTTGAGGCCCAGAATAGTGCCTGTGTCAGATTGGCAAAGTTGTTCCATGTACATAATGTTAATATAAAGAAAAACACACACACAAAGAAAAACATTGGCATCAACTTGATTTTATTGTTTTGGCCATAATGTACAGATGTTTTTCGTCTTCTGCTTGGCAGTGTTGTTCTGGACTTAATGTGTGTGGTCTGGCAAACTGGTGTAAATTGCAAGAGGGTAGTGTTACACAACTGACAGTGGTCAAGAGGTCAACTGACCTGTGAGGTCAGTCATGCAGTGAGGGGACCTTTTGGGCAAGTGTGTCAAAATTGGTGCTGTTTGTTTTTGTTGTGTTTTTTTTAACTCCTTGACTACTGAACCATGGTGACACGAAACCAGTGTGGTTTGAGTTTGAAGTGCAGTTGATTACTTTCTGTGGACTTTTCTGTGGTGTCATTGATTTTGCTGATCAGAAGTAATGCTATCCCAGGAGGAGGAAGATGAGACAGGGAATGGTGGCTGTCATCCTGATCTGTAAGCTCTGCCTTACCTCAGTGATTTGACAGGCCTTCACTGAAATACTGATCTGTAAGCTCTGCCTTACTTCAGTGATTTGACAGGCCTTCACTGAAATACTGATCTGTAAGCTCTGCCTTACTTCAGTGATTTGACAGGCCTTCACTAAGATACTGAGCTGTAAGCTCTGCCCAACCTCAGTGAGTTGACTGCACTTCGCTGACATCCTGAACTGTAAAGTGTAAGCTCTGCCTTTCTTCAGTTAGTTGACAGCGTTCCACTGACATCCTGAACTGTAAGCTCTGCCTTACCTCAGTGATTTGACAGGCCTTCACTGAAATACTGAGCTGCAAGCTCTGCCCTACCTCAGTGAGTTGACTGCACTTCGCTGACATCCTGAACTGTAAAGTGTAAGCTCTGCCTTTCTTCAGTTAGTTGACAGCGTTCCACTGACATCCTGAACTGTAAGCTCTGCCTTACCTCAGTGATTTGACAGGCCTTCACTGAAATACTGAGCTGCAAGCTCTGCCCTACCTCAGTGAGTTGACTGCACTTCGCTGACATCCTGAACTGTAAAGTGTAAGCTCTGCCTTTCTTCAGTTAGTTGACAGCGTTCCACTGACATCCTGAACTGTAAGCTCTGCCTTACCTCAGTGATTTGACAGGCCTTCACTGAAATACTGAGCTGCAAGCTCTGCCCTACCTCAGTGAGTTGACTGCACTTCGCTGACATCCTGAACTGTAAAGTGTAAGCTCTGCCTTTCTTCAGTTAGTTGACAGTGCTCCACTGACATCCTGAACTGTAAGCTCTGCCTTACCTCAGTGAGTTGACAGCACTTCATTGACGTACCAAAGGCTTAATTTGAAGAATTAGTAGACAGTGGTTTCTATCATGTTGTGCATTGAAAAGGTTTACTGTTTAGTCAAGATGAATACATAGTTTACGAGTTTTCAATGGAAATTTGAAGAAGAAAAAAAAAGTTTTAGATTTTGCCAGAGTCTATTTGATCATTGACAAGTATATTAAAAAACATTGAGCTAAAACTGCTGAAAAGGCCCTTGTGTTGCTGCTATAAAGGCTGTGTCTTGTTACTATTATTGTATTAAATATGATGTATTTTCTTCAGCAACTAGAAAAGAAACTACCCTGAGGCGTCTCAACAGGTCTGTGTTTTTTTTAAGCGTGTTGGGATATGCTGCTGGTCAGGCATCTATCTGCTTAGCAGATGTGGTGTAGAATATATGGATTTGTCCCAGTGCAGTGATGCCGCCATCATTAATGGGGCTGAACTGTGGTTTGAACCCCAATCCTGCCTGATGGGTGAAGAATGATGGTTTTCACGACGTCTGAACACGCATAGCACCTGCCTCCCTGACTGTTTGAAAATGAAAAGGATGGTCTGCATGTTCATTGAAGGGGTCCTGTGGATGTTCTCAAGTTATGGAACAAAGGCTTCAGAGAGAGTTGCGTTATCAATGTTAGTCTGACACTGGGATTGTTTGCTACAAGGAAGAGTTGTTTCCCTTCCCCGGTTCTTGGCTCAGAATCCGTGACTACTATGACTAGCAGACATGCCTGCCTTTGTATGTGTGTAGCAGTCCACATTTGATCATAGAAATTGCAGCGGTAGGTGACCCTATGAAGGTAGTCTGCAAAATGAGTCCTTGAGACTCCCAAGATTTTTAAATCAATCAGAAGCCCTGATCTTTCCGATTTCACAGCTACAGGCCAACATATGTATAGATCAGCCTGTACCGTAATGTTTTTCCTGCATACACATATGAAAAAAAATAATAAAAAAAGAAGAAGAAAGAAACCATCCAAAACAATGAAAACAAAGCGCTCATTTTTCAAACCTCACCTCCAAGTCAGGTCAGCATATGCTCAGATCTACTTGGACCTTAATCTTCTTTGTGCATATGCACATGCAAACAAAACAGAACGAATAACAAACAAACAGATACATGTGTTAAAAGATCCTGTCATAACCCTTGTTAGCACTCGTATGCCGATATGCGTTAATGAAACTTGAAAGGCAAACATAACCAGCATGCATTATTAGGACTGAGGACCCTCATACAAACATTTCCTCAGGGTTCAGGGGACTCTCATATGAGAAATTTACTTTAGAGGTCCCGACAAAGGGATCATATGACAGCACCATCTGTGCAGCCACCAATGGCTGCTGCTTGGTATGCAAAAGACATCTGATATACCAGATCTGGATTCTTGTTGTGCTCTTGTGACTGTTCTCCTGTGTAAATTTGTCTCGGATTTCGTTCCCATAGAGGCCCTAAATGAGTTCCAGCAGGCAACAAAAATAACAATAGTAATCATAGAAAACCTCTGTGATTGGATCTGTGGGAAAAGTACCAGACTTCCAGACAGATAGACTGTTGAGTCTTGGCAACCATTCAACAATTTATTTATGCAATTTTAATGTTGTGATGGGTTTAAGAACACACAGACACTTTGGATGGGGAGCCACTATTGTTAGTAATATTATGAATTTATTTAATGTTGGGTTGTGTGTGTGTGTGTGGGGGGGGGGGGGAGGATTATGCATTCTTTTTTCAGTCTGTTTATTTTAAACTTGGTAGTTGTTTTTGTGGCTTTCCATTAGCTAAAGTATTTTCAAGTGTTGCTCAAACTTTGGACAAATGTTGTATGCACACACACACACATGCATGCATGCACGCGCTTACGCACGCAGAGTTCAGTTTGACAGAAAAGACGGAGATGGAGTTGATAACTAGTGAAGGAGATTTCTTTGTTAATTCACGTTTACCTTTGACTAAGGCGTTGAGCTGTACTGAAGTAGTGAATGCCGTTTGCAGTACTGCTTTGAGCTTTTATTTACTGTCATCTATGACCCCTTCATTTCATATGTATATATGTGATGTGTGTGATTGGTTTTGTGTTGAGATCGTTTTAACTATTGTGATACAATTGGAAGTATTGTGATATTGGTGTCAAGTAATGTGAAATGAGATGTGCGTGATTACTGATTCGGGTATTATGATGTATAATACATATGATGAGTGTGTAATGTTTTTTTGTGTATAACTTTAATCAATGCATATTTGGTTGAATGTATGCGCAGGGTTATGTATGTATGTTTTTGTTTCAGCGTTTAAATATACATGTTTAACACATCAATTTTTACACTGTACATTGCAGTTGAGCATGTTTTAAAATGGAAAGGTGCTGTATGATTATGCCATTATGCCCTCCGGCATGTAGGGCAGTAATGAAGAACTGCCAGTTTTGCCTGATTTGGACCAGTCTCTGAATGGTGCCCCAGGTGTGCTTCAGTGTCTTGGGTTCTCCTGGACTGTTCTGTGCCTGGTGTTCTTTTGGCCTTCCTCTCTTGTGCCTACCTTCTGTGTCCAGTGAACGGCTGTCCTGAGTGATGTGATAACGCCTTGCTGTCTTTGAATGAAGTGTCCAATCCATTTCCACTGCCTTCTCAGTGATGATCTCTTGATTGCAGTGGGCAAGTATAAGCTCTTAGCTCGTTGCTCTGCTGTCAGTGTGTACATGTATAACATGTTTACTGAATAAAAGATTTGTTTAAACCAGTGGGCAAATAGTTGATTGGAGATAGTATGTGGCCAGATTTGCAGGATTCTTTGGGGGGGAGGTGGGGGGGCGGGGGGTTTTTGTGGAAGGTTGACAACTTCATCTGCTACATAAGGTTAATGCTACATAAGGTGATTTAAATTTAGATAAATGAACTCAAATTGAATGTTTTGTTTTGCAGAAGCTGCCCTTGTGGCGGGTCGACTTTCTTTCTCCTGATCTTGGGACCGAGCCGCAATGTCAACACGCAGAAGTCGGTCTCGAGACAATTCAAACTCGGAGGCGGCAGGTAGACTTGCGAACTGGCAGAATCCCCCCGACGCCTTTTCCCCCTACTCTATCGGCGGTGCTGAGTCCCCAGACGTGGAAACCATGCGTGGGGGTGACGCCAACATGGAAGACTTGGCAGCATCCCTGGACACTACCTCTCTCAAGGACGAAAAGGAAGCCAGAGCAGTGAGTAGCTGGTTTCTTTTTCTTTGTGTGTGTGTGTGTGTGTGATTTGGATGGTGAGTTTTTCATGCATGGGTTGAAGTGGTTTTGCATTATATAGTATTTGGAATTGGCATTTTTGTGATTAAAAAACAAACAAACAAAAAAAACACCCCAAAAACCAAACCCAACTTCATTTTACTTTGTTTTGGTTTAAAGACACACACTTCGGTTGGGAAGCCCCTTGACCCTGGCTGAAAATATTTCAGTATTATAGAAATTGGTCACAGCCACCCATGTAAATGCTGCTTTTTTTTTTTTCTCGTGTGTTTTTTGTTTGGTTGGTTGGTGGTGGTTGTTTTTTGTCTGTTCTGTTCCTTGTCCATTGGTGTTGGTCAGTGCGTGTTTTGGATACATCTTCTGTTTTTGTACTTTCACCAATTTCCATACAGTTAAACAAATAACATGCAGGGATTTTTTTAATGCTTTTTTTTTTTTTATGGGTCGTTATTTGACCAGTGGGAAGAAGTGGTCAGATCAAATGTCTCTCAGTTAATTTGTTGACTATCTTTTCAGTGTCTTTGTGTTTTTCTCCTATTGCTTGTTTGCTTTTTTGTTTTTTTTCTGATAATGAAAATGATATAAATGAAAAGTTGTTATTGAATTGTCTGTCTTTTGTTTCAAGCTGGATAAATATCCTGTGTTCAAGAGTGGTTGAATTCAAGATTTTTCGTATCTATCTATCTATCTATCTATCTATCTATATATATATATATATTTTTTTTTTTAGAAGAAAGAAATGCTTTGAAGTACACTAGAAAATAGTGTTTTTCGCTGGTGAGCAGGTGTTATCATAATATTTCCACCAGAATACAGAAAGCTGGATTTGTAAAGGTGGTTTCTTGGTCTGAGTGTGCAGTGCATGTGATTGTGTCTGTGTTCATTGGTTTTTAAAAGTGTCTACAGTCTTTTTTGGGCCAAGAAGTAGTGAGGGGAAATCTTTTTTGGGCCAGGAAGTAGTGAAGGGAAACAACTGGTGACGATGGTTGCAGCAGACGTGAGCTCCCACACAGGATTTCCACTCTTTCAATGCGTTCACAGTCTTGGCTCCCTCTTCCTGAACATTGCAGTGCATACTCAGTGCATTGTGAAAGTGGTGGGACACCGTTGAGTGTCATACTCAGTGCATTGTGAAAGTGGTGGGACACCGTTGAGTGTCATACTCAGTGCATTGTGAAAGTGGTGGGACACCGTTGAGTGTCATACTCAGTGCATTGTGAAAGTGGTGGGACACCGTTGAGTGTCATACTCAGTGCATTGTGAAAGTGGTGGGACACCGTTGAGTGTGTTACTCAGTGCATTGTGAAAGTGGTGGGACACCGTTGAGTGTCATACTCAGTGCATTGTGAAAGTGGTGGGACACCGTTGAGTGTCATACTCAGTGCATTGTGAAAGTGGTGGGACACCGTTGAGTGTTGGCCTAGTGGTAACACATCTGTCTAGGAACCGAGAGAATCTGAGCGAACCGGTTTGAATCCTGCCGTCGACGGGCGCAATAGCCAAGTGGTTAACGCGTTGGACTGTCAGTCTGAGGGTCCCGGGTTCGAATCACGGTGACGGCGCCTGGTGGGTGAAGGGTGGAGATTTTTACGATCTCCCAGGTCAACATATGTGCAGACCTGCTAGTGCCTGAACCCCCTTCGTGTGTATACGCTCGCAGAAGATCAAATATGCACGTTAAAGATCCTGTAATCCATGTCAGCGTTCGGTGGGTTATGGAAACAAGAACATACCCAGCATGCACATCCCCGAAAACGGAGTAAGGCTGCCTACATGGCGGGGTAAAAACGGTCATACACGTAAAAGCCCACTCGTGTGCGTACGAGTGAACGTGGGAATTGCAGCCCACGAACGCAGAAGAAGAAGAAGAAGAAGAATCCTGCCGTCGCCAGTATTTTTTCCCTCTCCACTAGACCTTGTGTGGTGGTCTCGATGCTTGTCATTTGGATGAGACGATAAAGCAAGGTCTTATGAGCAGTATGCACTTAGCGCACGTAAAAGAACCCACGGCTACAAAATGGTTGTCCCTGGCAAAATTCTGTTGAAAAACCCACTTTGATAGGAAAGCAAATGAAATTGCAGGGAAGGGGAAAAAAATACAGAAAAAAATGGTGGGACCTTCAGTGTAGCGGCATGCTCTCCCTCGGGAGAGCATCCTGAATTTCACACAGAGAAATCTGTTGTGCCAATAGAACAATAGAATAGAATAGAAATTAGAATACAGTACAATACAATACAGTACAATATGGTACAACAATAAAATATAGTACAGTACAATGCAGTACAGTGCAGTACAGTACAATACAATACAATACAGCCAGTACAATACAGCCGGTACAATACAGTACAGTACATACTTACGGATCATCAGAAGTCCTACTTTGCACAGTTTTTTGACGCACAGAGTGAACTGTTCTCAGCTGATATTTTGATTTGCAGTAATGATGACTGACCATTTCCAAGAGTCTTACCTGTCACTTTCGAGGCAGATATTCTGTGATTGTAGTTGGCCAGTTCTTCCTTGAGAGAGTTGTTGAAGTACTTGAAATAGTAAAATAGTGTACCTTTGTGTGAGTTGGTATTTTGTGGATGAATTGTGTTGCTGTTTACAGTTCCTTTGCACTGGTGTTATTTTTCAGTATTGATTTTTTTCCTCCAAAATTACGATGGATCGCTTGCATCCAGTTAAAATTCCAAATCATTGACCTTTGACTGGTAGAGGGAGGAGTGGGGATGTGGCATGTGCACACACACACACACACACACACACACACACCCACACATGCACACCCCACACATGCACACCCCCCCCCACCCCCACACACACACACACATGCACACACCACACACACATACCACCACACACATGCACGCACGCACAGTCACTCACGCACGCACACATGCATGCATGCATACATACATACATACTGATACTTGCACAAGCACATGTATGCAACCCACACACACTCACACAGTGATACATATAACACATGTTTGTACAAATTTATGATTTTCATTTTGTCATCTTTGTTGGTTTATGTACACAGACCTGTTTGAGAACAGAGGGTGGCTATTCATTATCACTTCAGAAAAGAAATGTTAAAAAAAAGAAAGAAAAGAAATGTTAGGAGTGAGAGACACACTATTGATCTCAGAGTGTGAGATAAATATATAGTATTATTTATAGTAATAATCATGTGAATGAATTGTGGCCATAAGTAGGGCAGTTGTGGATTTATCAGTGACGTTGGGTCCAAAGTTTGAAATGTACGATGCATGTTGGTTGGTACGTAAGTAGCTGTGACAGCCAAAAGCCCAAAAGATAAAGTAGGAATGTAGTCGTGGGCAGGAAGTGTTGTGTTTGTAAACAGTGGTTGCATTGTGTACGGTGGATCCTGCACATGTCAAGGCTTACGATTGCAAGCATTAGTAGCGTCAGTCAGGCCAGTAGTGTGAGCCCTGTTGGCAGGGATGGGTGGTGGTGGTGGTTGAGTTTCTGTGAATTTAGTTTCTTATTGATAATGGTAAATTGTGTGTGTGTGTGTGTGTGTGTGTTATGCTTGGATGAGTAAGAGAGTGAGAGAGAGAGAGAGAGTGTGTGTGTGTGTGTGTGTTCTTGTTCATTGATTTTACGTCTTTTCACTATGAGGGGTTGGTGGGTGTGCCTGCATGCATTAGTTCATACTGATGTTGGTTGTCAAGTGAAAGAAGTGCATCAACTCGACTGGCTTTTGATTTTATACTGACACAGTGTAATATATCCAGGAGGAAAATGTATTTTATGGTCACTGTTAAGCAGGTAATGTGTGTTTTAAAGAGGCAGGAGATAGGATAAATAATATCAATGGTTGTCTATATTTTACAGGTTTTTTCATTTGGCTTTGTCAATTTTTTGTTTGTTTGTTTTTTTTTTTACACATGACTCACAAGGCAATATATTGTAAGGTTAATGATCTGGATGCCTGAGAACATTTCTAGCTTGTGAGTTACAAGTTTGTTTTTCCCTGCATAGACTTTTCATGTTTGATTCAGTTTGTACTTTGCTGTGGGCAGTTTATATACAACCACTGCAGGCTTCCATGCCTTATTGGATCAGAAAAAACTGCAGAAAATAAATTGATTTCCTCCAAATTGCATGTGGAGACATCCAGAAATGCTGTAGTTAGTTCCTTTCTTTATGGTGTATGCATGATTTGACGGGTGCAATAGCTGAATGGTTAAAGCGCTGGACTTTCAATCTGAGGGTCCTGGGTTCGAATCTCGGTGCACCTGGTGGGTAAAGGGTGGAGATTTTTCCAATCTCCCAGGTCAGCGTATGTGCAGACCTGCTTAGTGCCTGAACCCCCTTCGTGTGTATGCGCACGCAGAAGATCAAATACGCACGTTAAAGATCCTGTAATCCATTTCAGCATTCGGTGGGTTATGGAAACAAGAACATACCCAGCATGCACACCCCCGAAAACGGAGTATGGCTGCCTACATGGCGGGGTAAATAAAAAACAAACAGTCATACACGTAAAATGTTACATGTCTGTCTGAGTGTGTATGTGTGTGCGTCTGAAATCTGATTGAATGACACAGGAAATGAATGATGAGCGCCCAGTGGTAGCCGTCAGTCGGCTCTACCCAGGTAGGCAGCCTGTGGTGCAAATGTCCCTGTGTATGTAAAGTGCTTAGAGCTTGGTCTCTGACCGAGGATAGGCGCTATAGAAGTATCCACATCAATCAATCAATGATTTATGTGTCTATGTGGAAACTGTTTTAACGAAACTGTTTTAGATGCCAGAGCAGTGCTTGGGCGCTGGATTCACTGAGTTGAGTCTCATACTCTAATGGGTTGTGTGTGGACTGATTTAAAAAGAAAAAAAAGGGGGGGGAGATGGGGAAAGTAGGGGCGGGGATTAAAATTTAAAGGAGGAGGTGGAGGTGATGATACTCTGGGGATGAATTAAAAAACCCACCGCTGATCTTGAGAACAGGTCTGGAAGAGTGAACTAGGTCTGGGAGAGGGAATGCCGTACACCTTTTGTAGTGATTTGTAAATGAAATAGATATTCACTGCACTGACGCTTGACCCTTGACCTCAGAAGTTTGTTTGTTTGGCAAGGATGGTGTGTGGTTTTTTTTCCCCACCCACAGAGTTGAGGTGAGCACAGAGCAGGAGACTTACTGGCCATCCCTAAGTACTGGTACTAAGTGTTATGTCCCCCTTTATCCTTTTGTATGGGCTTATTTAACACAATGGACATCAGACGTAATGGTTCATTCTTTTTCATATACACTTGCTTCCTGCTCTGTGTCAGTTACTAGTCGGTTGGTTAACCACCTAGTGCAAAGTAATGTACTGTTGTGAGGAAGTCGGGGGGGTTCCCCTTTGCTTGTGTGGTATGGCTTATCAAATGTCGTGCATCTGGACTGAGTCCTTTGAGGAAACCGAAACTGAAACTATTACAGTGAGCACAAGAAGCGATGACAGCATGTGTGTGTGTGTGGAAGTGGCATGTGCCTAGAACATAGATGGGTGGGCTGATCCTGCATGTGGCGGGGTTGTCAGTGTCTTGTCAGTGTTGTGTGGAGAGGCAGCAGCAGCAGACGGGAGTGGACTGGGTGCTAGCACTGACCTGACTGTGGTGTCGGGGGTGGGGGGTGTGTCCTCTGATGGGTGGCTGCATGGTGACTTGCTTTTTTTTATTTTTTTAATCTCTGTTTGCCCGAGTTGTACCGGTGTGGATAACGGGGCTGGGTTTTACATGTAGTGTTGGATGACCACAGAGGAGCTTCTTCTCTTCAGGGACAAAGTCAGCATCACTTTATGTGCTGTTTTCAAGGCTGAATTTCTTCTCTCTTTTTTTTTCTTCTCATAATTTTTTTTCTTATAGTTTTCTGAACTCGAGGGTCCAAAAGTTTCAGTTAAAAAAATGTCTGCTGTATGTGTCATTCAGAATCAGAGAATGTTTACTGATGGATTTTTTTTTTTTTTTTAATGCACGTATGACTGGTTTTACCCCATGGTTTGGGCAGCCGTACTGCTGTTTTGTGGAATGTGCAAGCTGGGCATGTTTGTGTCTGCATAGTGCACTGAACACAGATGGCTTCTTATGCACTTTTGGACTGGGACTGTGACATTGTGATTTTGGGTTTGGTTGTGTGTAGGAAGCTGTTTTTTTTTAAATTTATTTTTTTAATAAAGGGAAATCAGCCATTTTCGTCATCCGGGATGACTGGTCTATACTGAGACCATCCATATTTTGTTGTGTCTGTAATGTACTTTGTATTTGGTTATGTCCATTTTTGTCTGTTCATGGTTCAGAGTTGGCTGTTTGCTATTGTATGTTTCTGTATGTCTGTGGGTTCTCTTCTCGTGGTTTCTGTCGTTGTCTCTTGTCCTTCGGGTTAGTCACCTTTTTATCCTCTGACTTCATCTTCAGAGCTGCAACTCGTTTGGTTGTTGTTGTTGTCTTGGGCTTATTCTTCCATCCTGCTGATACATTTTATCTTCTTCCTCTGGTTGTGCAGGAAGCTGGTGGGATCAGTATTGGAAAATGGTGCTGAAGAAACTTGGCACATGGTTGAGAGAGAGAGAGAGAGACTGACAGTGACATGAAATTCATTTGTGAAGGGCACCAACCCATGCACAAACGGGGAATGTCAGCAGACACAGAAAGCCATTTTTCAGACACTCATTGATTTATGGATTTTTTTTTCTTAATTTTTTTAAAAAATTTTTTTTTTACAGTGTCTGGCTGTAGGGCTGTAGCAGAGTGCCTATAGGTAGGTGTGTGTGTGCATGTGCTTGCACACGCATCATACAATGTCAACTAATGAAATCTTCAATAACAAAAAAAAGCACAGACACCCGAAAAATAAACCAAACCAAACCAAAAAAACACCACCACCACCACCAGAAACAGTGAAGAGTGCAGTGAAAAACCCTCTCTGACACCTTCAACAACACAGCCCTAATCTTCGGTTCAGTGTTGACTCTTTAAACAGACACTTTCCTCAGCCAGCTGTAAGAGTCAGTGTTTGATTTACTCACTACCACTATGACTGCAGTCTTCACTCTGAGTGATAACTTGACACACTTATGACCTCAGTCATTCCCGTCTTTCAGAAACAAGTGCGCCCACTTGGGCAGGCTGGGAACACTAATAACCTGATTCTTCGTGCCCACTCTTGCTCTGTGTGTGTATTGCTGTTCACTGAATGCACCACGCAAGAAGTCTTCAACAAGTTTCATGTCTTGGGGAGAAAAAAAGAAAAAAGAAAAAAAGAGAGTCTAACTTAACCCTCCTGCTCTCTCTCCAGACACTGTTAACACTGGGGAAGTTTCTGTGAGAAGTACATGAATGCCAAAGGGGTTAAGGTTCAGCTTTGTGTGGTTGAAGCCGCTAGCAGTTCAAGCAAGCGAACGAAAGAAGCAGGAACTGATGGTGATAATAAGCATGAGGTTCACAGATCCGGAATGGTTTGAAACATTGGTGTGGTGCTGGAAGGGGAATATTGGTGACTCATGTCTAAATGTGGAGCAGTGATGTGTTGTGCAGCATTCACAAAGATGCTGCTGCAGTGTCAGCTGGGAAGAGGAGAAATCCATGTCAGTTACAGGATTTTGTACAAGTTTTTTTAGGATAAACAGTTTGTGTGTGTGTTGAAATAGCCTTGTCCTGGAGGTGTATATGCTTGTGTCGGTTGCACGATTTGTACATTTTTAAGATCCAGTTTTTAGTGTTGAAATAGCCATGTCTTGAAGGAATGTGTCTTAACTGTATTCAGAGGAGCTTTATTGTCTTTATTGGATTATTTTAAAGGAGTGAAGGTTATTGGTACTGTAGCATTGTATTATTTGATATTTACAAATTAATGTTCCTGGCTCTTTAATGTTTGGCACTGTACCAAAACAGTTTCAAGGGGTTGTGCTTCGTTTCATCTGTCAGTCCATAGATAATGTTCAAGGCCTGAAGGTCTTTTACAGTGCAGGTTCTTCTTCTTCTGCGTTCGTGGGCTGCAGCTCCCACGTTCACTCGTATGCACACGAGTGGGTTTTTACGTGTATGACCGTTTTTACCCCGCCAGGTAGGCAGCCATACTCCGTTTTGGGGGGTGCAGTGCAGGTTCAATTCATTATCATGAGGAAAGATAGGCAGGTTGAATCATCTGTGTGTACAATGCTTCTGATGCTTCTGTTCCACATTATGATTATGATGATGGTGATGGACGGTGATGGCAGGAATGATGATGACAGTGATGATGACGATAATATTGACTATGATGACAGTGATGATAATGATGATGGAAGTGATATGATGGTTATGGTAGTGATGATGTAGGCATTGCAGTGATGATGGTGATGATGATGGCAGTGATATAATAATGGTTATAGCAGTGATGATGATGATGAAAATGATGACAGTGATGATGATAATGATGATAGCACTAATGATAACGATGATGATGGTGACAATGATGATGATGATGATGGCAGTGATGACGATGGCGGTGATGATGATGATGGTGGTGGTGGCAGTGGTGAAGATGATAGCAGTGATGATAATGAAGATGATGGTGGTGATGATGAGGATGATGATGGTGGTGGTGGCAGTGATGATGAAGATAGCAGTGATGATGGATGATGATGAAGATAGTGATGATGATGAAAACGATGATGATGATGGCGGTGCTGATGGGTGTCTGTGTGTGTGGACAGTCTCAGGACAAGAAGAGCAGCGTGGGTTCAGTGGTGATGGATCCGAACACGAAGCGCCAGGTGTCGGTGACCGTGCCTGGACAGAACAAACCCAAGTTGACCGTCAGTGGACGACCCACCGTCAAGGCTGATTTGGTGAGTTTGTGTCTGTGGGTCTGCGCCTGTGTGTATCGGTATGTGTGTGTGTGTGTGTGTGTGTGTGTGTGTGTGCATGTGTGTGCGTGAGTGTGTGTGTGTGCATGTGTGTGTGTGCGCGCACAAGTCAGAATATGTGTGTGTGTGTGTGTGTGTGTGTGTGTGTGTGTGTGTGTGTGTGTGTGTGTAAACAAACAAGGGGGAGCTAGAAAGGTTATTAAACTTGACACACTGAGCTACAATCACAGTGTGTGTGTACAAGATTGTCTGTATCAATGTGGGTATGTGCCATTGTATCAGTGTGGGTATAGGTGTGTGCGCGTGTGCTTGAAAAAAAAAAAAGAAGAAGAAGAAGAAAATAAAAAGACGAGACGTAGCGTAGCGAATATGGATTTTAGTCTGCACCCTTGAACCTGAAACTGAAACTGGTTTGCTGTCCTGGGTAGTGAGCAAACAGACCCCACTACCATCGAGGTTTTTGTGGAACAGCCAGTCTGTCAGTCAGTCAGCAAGTCTGTGCAGCTGTTGTCATAGTTTGTAGAAGCAGCTGATAATAGTTTGGGGAGGAGTGGGTGGGTGGGAGGGGGGGTGGTGGATTATTTTTGGTGGTTTTTTTATATTTTATTATGGCTGACGTAATGCTCTGTGTTACTGGGGGGGAGGGGGGGGGAGCTGTCTGGCAGGGGAGGGGGTGTGTGGGGGTGGGGGAGGGGGTATCCTTGTCTGTATGCTGTCTGGGATTCAGACTCCCCCCCCCACCCCTCCCCACCGTCCCCTCTCCCACCCCCCATGCTCCCCAAACCAACCACACACACACCTCTCTTCCACACATCCCTCCACTTTTTCTTCACCCCCATCCCCCCCCCCACCAGCCCTGTCCCCCTTCCACTCTCCATCTCTGTCGCTGTTGTTGTTGTTGTTTTCCATATGTCTGTGGTGTTGTTTTTGTGATGGTTTCTCTGCCCCAAATATCGACACATGATATGGTGCATTTGTATCTGTGTTTGTTTTCAGTTTGTTGAGCGTGTCAGGTTGTGTGTGTGTGTGTGAATGTGTGTGTGTGTGAATGTGTGTTTATGTGTGTGTGTGTGTTTATACGAGTGTGTATGAAAGTGTGTGTGTTGGTGAGTGTGTATGTGTGTGTGTGAGTGTGTGCGTGAGTGTGTGTGCACTACTGTGTTGATGTGTGTGTATGTTCGAGTATGTGTTGTATTTATTTGCATTCTTGTGTGTGTGTGTCAATATGAGCG
This sequence comes from Babylonia areolata, assembly GCF_041734735.1. Classification (NCBI taxonomy): domain Eukaryota; kingdom Metazoa; phylum Mollusca; class Gastropoda; order Neogastropoda; family Buccinidae; genus Babylonia; species Babylonia areolata. The sequence continues at coordinate 2,876,823 of NC_134902.1, read as the reverse complement.
TGTACATACAGGCATGCATGCATGAAAGGTTTCTTATTAATTCAGTTGTGTGCAGTTTATTATTAAAATTCTTGAAAATTTCGGTTCATTTTCCTTTCTTGAAAATTTTGATTCATTTTACTTTTTTTTTTTCTGCTCCAAAATGACAAGTAAAATAAATATATACAAGACCTGCTCCACTCAACAGAGACTTGACAAGACAAAGTTATCCTGCATGTTTTCCATTAAAAAAAAAAAAAAAAAAGTTTTGAAGTGTAAACGTTTGGTCATAAGTTGAAGCTGATTTGCATTTGCTGTGTACAAGAGCAACAGCAGTAACATGTGACGTGAGGATTACTTTATCAAAACATTGGACCGCTACAGGCTGACAGTTGTGTTTGTGAAATGTGTGTGTGTGTGTGTGTGTGTGTGTGTGCCCCCTCTGTGTGTGCATGTGTGGCGTACGCATGTGCGCCATGTGTCACCCAGTGTGTGCACGCTGCTGAGCGTTGAGGGGGAGGGAAGGAGAGAGAGAGAGAAGAGAGAGAGAGAGGATAGGAATTGATAGTGGGGCTGTCCTTGACCTAGTGTTGGCAAGGTGAGGGTGACACAGGCTGTGTTGACATGTGATGTTGATGGTTGTGTGTGGGGGGTGGGGTGGGGAGGGGAGACAAGCGGGGCAGGGGGGGACTGTACCTAGGTGAAGGGTAGCAGACTGGCTCCACTGTGATTTGTAGGTCACAGTGTGTCAGTTTGATAACCTTTCTGGCTTCCCCTTGTTTGTTTACACACACACACACACACACACACACTTGTAGTATACACACACACACACATACATACATACATACATACATACATATATATATATATATATATATATATATATATATATATATATATATATACACACACACTCGTATTGTGACTTACGCACACACACACACACACACACACACACACACACACACACACTCTCACTCACACTCACTCACTCACTCACTCAAACTTACCCGCTCACTCGCTCATTGACACACACGTGCCTGCGCATGCACGCACGCGTGCGCACGCACGCACGCACGCACGCACACACACACATACATACACAGGCAGTCTTTGGCACTCTTCTTGTTAATCCTAGTGCCAGGTTGCTTGTGGGGGCCAAAATGTGCTCATTATGCTGTTGATGTGTGTAATATGCATGTGTATGTGTTCGCTACATGCATGCATATCAAACATTTTAACAGTGCCAGTGTAATGGACAAATGGAGGTGCTGTTTTACTTTTTTGCAAAGCCTGGGAACACGATTGTATCACTATTTTTGTGCAGAAATTAGGGTATGTTTCACAGACAAAAGTGGGTTATATATATATAACAAGCAGATCATTAGGATTAGAAATGATAAAACAAGAACAACAAGAAACATGGAGAAAAAAGGGGTGAAAGTGTCCGAAAAAAAATGTGTGTTGTACCTGACTACTCCCAGTTATGTCTTTATTTTCTGAGTAAGTTTTTGAAGTAGATGTAGATAATGGTAAAGTCTTGTTTGTCCATCACCTGATTTCATGCTGTTGACTACAAATTTATGAGTATGTGTGTGGTGTGCATATTGTGTGTGTGTGTGCGCGCGTAAGTGCGTGTACACCTTTGTGTGTGTGTGTGTGCCTCTCTGTATCTCTTTTCATTTGTACGTGTGCCCCCGTGTGTGTTGTGAGTGTGTATGTATGTACACATGGATGTCTGTGTGAGTGTTATGTTTGTGTGTGTGTGTGGCGCGGGGGGGGGGGGGGCAGGATGGGGGGTGGGGGGGGCACGCATGTATTGTGTGCCTCTGTGTGCGTGTGCGTGCATGTGCGTATGTTTGCTCCCATCCTCATTCTTCGCCCTTATCGGAGAAAAGTGACAAGGGACCTTGAAATAGCCATTGAAACAAACCAACCAACAAAAAAGATAAGTGGATATGGAGTAGGGTGTAATGCTATATATAGAGCAGTCCACACACTGCGAGCCCTCCCCATCCCCTCCCTTGTATAGCTTCTCTGTTTCTTCTATCTCCTCCCCCTTCTTTCCCCTTCAACTTTCCATCACTCTTTCTGTCTTTTTCCCTGGCCAGCTGTGTTAAAACACCACTTTGGCAAAGGAAATTACACGTGAGCATGCACACTCACAGGCGCACAACAGAGAAACATGCATGCACGCGCACACGCGCGCACGCGCACACACACACACTACCTGTCTTAGCCCCTTTAGTGCCATAGTACATAATTTGTACGTGCATGATGATGTCACCGATGACAGTGGAGTGATGGCTTAGAGGTAACACGTCCACCTAGGAAGCGAGAGAATCTGAGCGCACTGGTTCAAATCACGGCACAGTCACCAGTATTTTCTCCCCCTCCACTAGACCTTGAGTGGTGGTCTGGACGCTAGTCATTTGGATGACACGATAAACCGAGATCCCATGTGCAGCATGCATTTAGCGCAGGTAAAAGAACCCGCGGCAACAAAAGGGTTGTTCCTGGCAAAATTCTGTAGAAAAATCCACTTCTATAGGAAAACCAAATAAAACAAAACAAAACAAAACAAACAAACCTGCAAGCAGGAAAAAATACAAAAAAAAAAAAAAAAAAAAGGGTGGCGCTCTCAGTGTAGCGGCACGCTCTTCCTGGAGAAAGCAGCCCGAATTTCACACAGATATGTTGTGACAAATATGAGAAATGCAATACAATGCAATACAATACAATGCAGTACAATATAATACAATACAATGCAATGCATTATCAGAAGAATGGAAATTTACTCACTTGATCAAGAGTGGTATATCGCCACACCAGTTTCTCAGTTTTTGGCGGATTGTCCTGGGTATTGATTTACAACTTCAAACACCATTTTCTACTGTATTGTTCCCCAGACGCTTAAGGCCAGACACGGTAGTACAAAAACGTATGAAATATACTTGAAGTTTATGGCTTTCTGTGACATGGTATGCAAAGATATTGGACTAAACATGTCTAAAAAGGTCATTTTGTGCAATTTGTTGTGACGGTTTCCATGGAAACGAATCCAAAATGGCCGACAAACAAAAAAATTGAAAGCTTATAACTTCGGTACCTTTATAGATATGTTATTTCTGTTTGTTTTATTTGATTTATTTGTATTTGTTCTTTATTATAGTGCAGTGGTATTTTGGAATTTGAATAAATACATTTATTATTATTTTTTTGTTGAAATGAGTATAAATTCCTTGACATCATTTTTTTCAAATGAGTGTATATTCATTCTTTTACTAGTACTATACAAACCACTGCACTATAATAAAGATGAATACATAAAGAAAGAAAGTACTAAGTTTGAACATGCTATCTTTTAAAGTTTTTGAGCATTAGCATTTTGAAAAATGGTATTATGAGGACAAAACACAAAACAGAGAAAACAGGAAAAGAAAGAGATGTGCTTGTACTCAAGAAATCACACATGTTGATGTTCCTTTATTTAAAGGAATATAGTACCCAGGTGAAACGGACTATAAAGATTAGATGTTGAAGAAGCAAATTATGCGAAAAAACGAAAATCACAAAAAATCATGAATTTTGACGTCTGGCCTTAATGGTTAAAATGGAGAGACTAAAACCACTGATAAACATGCATGTTTGATTATCCATGTCATGGAGAACAGTTTTTGATTAGAGTTGTTAAGATTCTTTATTTTGGGGGGTGGGTGAGACCGTGAGTTCATTCTCTGTCATGAGCTTTGAGTTACGTTCTGAAATTAACAGCCCCCTCCCCCCCCTCCACCCACCCCCATAAAAATAGCATCCTTGACTTAAGGAAACTCGGTGCTAGAATTTTCCTCTTTTCTATTGCTGTCTTTAATTCTGCCTTTTTTCTTCCTTCACTATTGTCTGATTTTTCTGCCTTCCCAGTCCGTTCCCCTTTCTTTTTTTTTCGAGCAAGCCTTAACACTTTTCCTCCTCTTTTCTGCATTCTGTGATATACTGTCTGTGGTGTTTTGCCCTGGCGATTTGGTAGTGAAATTGTAAACACTGGGATAGACACTAGCTATCCATTCTGCAATGTTATTTGTCTGTATGGTGGGTTTTTTAAATGTATTTTTTTGTTTGGCTTTGAAGTATTATTATTATTTTTTTTTTAGCGATTTTTTGGTAATCTGGGGATGATGAATTAAACGGCATGGCTGAGGTCCTCAGCATGGGCTGACGTCCTCAGCATGGCCTAATCTTATTTGCCCCTAAGGAGCTAAATGGTCAAGATAGTGTGTCATGAACTGTTTTGTAGGTTTATCTTAATCGGGTTTTTTTTTTGTGTGTGTATGTGTGTGTATGACAGTTTTGTGTTTAACGTGGTTGGACATTTGTGTACTAGGGCAGTCATGGTCTGTGTGGTCAGTTGGAACAACAATGATAATAATGATTAATTACACCTCCACCTGCACCCCCCCCCTCCCCCTCCAGTCCTTTTCTGTGTGAAATGTTATCACATATCAAACCTGCAGCAGTTGTGTTCTTCCGATGAAGACTGCAGACATACACTTTCCTGTGTTTCATGGACAGAGTTGTATCTTGTGTCTTGTGCCTTGAACATAGTGTCCAATGAGGATGCTGCATTTATCTGCCTTACAGTCTTGACGGCAGAAAACTTTTCTAGTCACAGAACTTTCCACCGTCTCCAGGATGCTATGTTGGATTTTTGTTGTTGATAAATTGTATTTGCTTTATTGTACAGTTTTTAGAAAAGGGGGGGGGGGGGGGGTTGGTGCAGTTGTGTTCATATTTAATGGGCCATCATTTTTTTTAGCCCCTTAAATACTGAACATTGAAATGAGGTTAGTGTGGCATCATTCTGAATTGTACTTACTGCTTTCTGTGTACTTTTTAGTGGTGTAAATGATTTTGCTGGACAAGATTAATCCAGTCCCAAGAGGAAGAATCCAGATAGAGAATGGTGACTTGACACTCTGATGTGCATGCTCAGTTTTGTCACAGTGGGTTGACAGTGTCAGTTTCAGTGTCAGTAGCTCAAGGAGGCGTCACTGCGTTTGGACAGATCCATATACGTTACACCACATCTCCCAAGCAGATGCCTGACCAGCAGCGTAACCGAACACGCTTACGGCTTAGTCAGGCCTTGAGAAGAAGAAAAAAGAAGAAGATAATAATAATAATGATAATAATAATGATGATGATGATAATGATGATGATAATAATAAAAAATAAATGATGATAATAATCAATAAAAATAAAATAAAATAAAAAGACAACAATGATGATAAATAAGCAAATAAATGTAACACAGACACACACACATCCACAACAGATAAACAACAAACATGCAGTGTCACGGATATGAAAGCATAAACGAATACACATAAACGTACATGAGCCCCGACACACACCATCTCCCAAATTGCGCTGCACCCCCCACACCCCACCACTGCCTTCCCCCACACACTCGTTCCTAGGCTACGCATCGCAGCTTCCACGGCACACACACACACACACACACACACACACACAGTGCATTGACAGCGGTTTAGTGAGGAGCATACTTGTCATGAGCCATGAGGTTAATTGTGCCGTGCTTTATGTTGCAGGATGTGACAAAAGAACTGAAGAAATGCAAAGAAGAAGGAGCCAAGAGACTAGATCTGAGCAAATCTCAGGTAAATTAACGGGCGAAAAAAGAAAAGAAAAGGAAAGAAAAAAAGAATCTGTTCGAAATGTGGTCTTTAGGTGTGTTCTTTTTTTCTGTTGTGTTTTCATGGAATCTGTACTTCTTGGAAACTTGTGTATATGTACATTGTCGTTGACGAGATGTTTCTGTGTTTGTGGGCTACAAGTCCAATGTTTTATCGTTTCTGCAGGTAGTGTTTTACTTGTATGACTGTTTTTGTTCTGTAATTTAGGTAATGGTTCTATTTTCCTAAAATAATGTTGGCTATTCCTGACTGAGCAGCGTGACATTGATTATGGAATCAGTAACATATTGTGTGTGTGTGTGTGTGTGTGTGTGTGTGTGCGCAGATTTGGAGACTTATGTGTGTTTGTGTGTGCATGTACACACACACACACACACACACACACACACACACACACACACACACACACACACACACACAGAGATTAGGAGACTGACTTGGACAAAGAGGTGTGTGCATAGGCTGTCCATGGAGATAGGAAAAAGCTTTGTTGTTAACCCGAGTTAGGAAAAACCTTTGTTGTTAGACGCAGACACTCTGGTTGAAAAACTGTGCTCTTGCTACTCAGCTGTCTTGACTTTATTTGATTGGAATTTTTATTTTTATCAAGCAAAAGAATCAAAATTGTGTGTGTGTTCATGTGCAAGTGTGTGTGTGTGTGTGTGTGTGTGTGTGTGTGTGTGCGTGCATCTATGACAGCTGTGTATGTGTTTTCAGTGTGTGTATGTAAGCAAAATGAATATGTGTGCCATTTTATTTTCTACTTTATTTCATAGGGTCAGAACAGCAAACACAGAAATAACTTTTCATTGTTAGATTTTTATGCTTTTTTTTTTTTTTTTTTTTTAGTTTCAGTTACAATTGTTTGTTGAAAACTTTCAAGGACACGGAAAATAGAAACAGTGTAAAAACAGTAGATTAAAAGAGTGCTTGAAAATGATCAGATTTACTTTATTCAGTGTCTGTATCATTGTGTTTCAGATTTCCACTCTTCCCAACACTGTCAAAGAGGTAATTGGAATTTGTATAATTGCCTCAGTTATGTATTGAATAGAATAATAAAGATTTCTTTTCTGTATATTCATTGATGAAATTTGGGTTTAAGCACAAGTAGAACGTGGACATGATTTTGTGATCTGTGAGCTCATGTGCTAGCATCAGAAATCATGTTTGGTTTTAAGATTAGACTTTTTAACTGACGGGGGGTAATGTACTTGTACGTTGAACTTTGATGTTGTTGTGGCACACATCACACTGTGATAACAAATATACAGTGATGGTGATTGTGTCACATCCCTCCTTCCCGCCTTTCATGATGGTTTAGATGCAGTTTACTTCTATGATGGAATGACTGTTGTTATTTGTTTAAGATTTTTGTGGGATTTTTTAAATCAAAGTTGATGCTTTATATTTGACGTTGATGCTTTTTAATCAACGTTGACGCTTTATAATTGACGATGATGCTTTATAATCAACTTTGACGCTTTAAAATCAACTGTGATGCATCATAATCAACGTTTATGCTTTAGAATTGACGTTGATGCTTTATAATCAACGTTGATGCTTTGTAATTAACATTGTTGCTTTGTATTCAAAGTTGATGCTTTATAATCAAAGTTGACGCTTTACAATTGATGTTGATGCATTATAATCAACATTGATGCTTTATAATTAACATTGTTGCTTTGTATTCAAAGTTGATGCTTTATAATCAAAGTTGACGCTTTACAATTGATGTTGGTGCATTATAATCAATGTTGATGCTTTATGAGCAACATTGATGCTTTATGAGCAATGTCGATGCTTTACAATTAAACTTGACGCATTTTGATCGATGGTGTTGCATTATAATGAACGTTGGCACTTTATAATCAAGGTTGACGCACTATAATCAACGTTGACTCACTGTAATCAGCTTTGATGCTTTGTGATTGACATTGACGCTTGAAAATCAATGTTGACGCTTTATAATCAACGTTGACGCTTTATAATCGACGTCAGTGCACTATAATCAACGTTGACTCACTATGATCAACATTGATGCTTTATAATTGACATTGACGCTTTATAATCAATGTCAGTGCACTATAATCAACGTTGACGCTTTATAATCAACATTGATGCTTTATATCCAAAGTTGATGCACTATGATCAACGTTGACGCTTTCTGCCCGCCAGTTGAGCCAGCTGGTGGAGCTGTACCTGTACGGGAACCGGCTGTGCACGTTGCCCCCGGAGATGGGGTCACTGGTGTCGCTGCAGACACTGGCGCTGAGCGAGAACTCCATCTCCTCCCTGCCCGACTCCCTGGCGGCCCTCACCAAGCTGCACGTCCTTGACCTTCGGCACAACAAGCTGCAGGAGGTATTGTTGTTCGTGTTCGTTCTTTAGTTTGTCTTTTCACTGTAAGTGATATTAGACGAGGGAAGGAAAAAAATCGAGTGGGAGGAGGGGGGGCAGGGAATTACTGTGTACACATACGAGTAAGTGAAAGTTTGTGTGTGTGTGTGTGTGTGTGTGTGAAAATTATTGATTTAAGTTTTGTTTAAAAAAAATAAACAAAAAATCATAACAATATAACATATTTCTAATGAAAAACTAACAGCGAACCAACTGGACTGTTTAACAAGGAGTTGAAAAAGTCATACATTAGCAATGGACTGCTAACATATCGCAAGTTGGTATATGATCGGCTGTTATGTGAGCACCACAGATGCAAGAAACATTACTGACATATTTTGTCCTAAAACAATTCATTTTCCATCTGCAGATTAGAGAAATGATTTGCCTCTTATGAAAATCATTATGATAATGTTTTCCCATGAAACCATACATTTTCTTTATGTTCTTATGTAACTCCGAGTTACCAGTGTGTTTTTCTTCAGACTGAAATTTTGACCATTGTGAGGTGGTGTGGTGTTTTCTGTGTTGTTGAACTGGTATCTATTGGGTCAGTAATATCACCATGAGTTTATTTTGAGGGACGCAGTAACCAGGTGGTTAAAGCATTAGACTTACAATCTGAGGGTCCCGGGTTTCCAATCTCGGTAAGGTCGCCTGGTGGGTAAAGGGTGGAGATTTTTTCCGATCTCCCAGGTCAACATATGTGCAGACCTGCTTGTGCTTGAAGATCCTGTTATCTGTGTCGGCGTCGGTGAGTTATGGAAACAAGAACATACCCAGTATGCACACCCCTGGAAACGTAGTAAGCCTGCCAACATGGCGGGGTAATAAGGAAAATGGTCATACACGTAAAATAGTAAAGAGTGGTAACTCTCTCCATTCACAAGGTACACAACTTCAAGTCAGTGCTGCTTATGCTATCGATTCACCTAGCACACAGGTAAATAAAAGGTACATTGGAACAAACCCAGACACTTCCTCAAAAATGAAAATAATTGGTGCTCTAAAAATGTTTTTTGAGTTGTTTTACGTTATGTATGTGTTTGGCATCTTTATTTATTTATTCATTTGTATATTAGTTGTTTTAAGTCTTTTTGTGTGTGTGCTTTTTTTCCAGATCCCTAAAGTTGTATACCAGCTGAGGTCTTTGACGACACTCTTTCTACGCTTCAACCGGATACGAATAGTAGAGGATGACGTTAGGAATCTTGTAGTAAGTATGAACACACTTCTCCTGCTTGTGTTAAAATTGCGGTAAAAAATCAAACTGAAGTCTTGAAAAGCTAGGATTCAGTGGTGTAGTATTGGGGTGGAATTTCTATACTGTGGAATGGGTTTGACATGATATTACAATGAGTTTGGTGTCATATACTGTACCATGTCAAACTGATGCAAACTAGGCCTATCGCTTTGCTCGGCTTGGCCAAATTTTGCGCGGCTAACAGTGAGAAGACGAGCCGTCTTGCCCGGTCCACTCTTAGCCAATCAAACGCCTCTAAAAGCTATAAGCGTTGAATCATTCCTTTGGCCAAGGCTGTCCACGCCATCTTGTCAGGTTTACGCTCTGTCTCGTCTTACGCTATTAAGCGTATTCATTTGGCCTTATTTTGCTGCATGCGGCTTGTGTTTATTGTATTCTTACATTCTGTGTACTTGATTCGACTCGGCCCCCTCAATTCGTTCGTTTTTCTCTACCTCTAAGTCGATCCTGTTTGTTTCCGTTTCTTTGAATTATAGAGTTGTGTAAAAATGTATTATTGGATGCCTTTTCTCAGAAGCGAACGCTGCTTTCAGATCAGTGACTCACTCTGCATCTGTAGGAAAGATTACCTCCCTTCCCAGACTGTCGTTGGAAAAAAGTAGCTCAGGTGTGAAGTGTTTAGATATTGTCAGAGGGAGTTTGTGCAGCAAATGTTTAATGATGTGTGTTGAGTGGTGTGTGTTTGTGCCCATGGCATGCTGATGCATGCTCACACTCATGTGTGTGAGAGAGAGAGAGAAAGAGAAGTATGTCATCCGGCCCTTTACAACAGAAATGAGAATGTCCTTGTCCCTTTAAAATCCACATACAATTTACAGATATTCGTAAGATAATAACATGTATATATAGAGAGAGATTGGATAAGATGAAATACATTATGAAATTTTTTCATATTATTTTATTAGTGTTGTTTTTTTAACTCGTTTCATTGTTGTCCCGTTGCAGAATTTGACAAAGTTCAGCTTACGGGAAAACAAGATCCGTGAATTACCTCGAGGCATTGGACAACTGGTGAACCTCCTGACCTTTGACATTTCCCACAATCACCTGGAACATTTGCCCGAAGGTGTGTTGTGGGGCTGCGAGGCTCGATTGCTGAGCCATTCATCCATCCATCCATCCATCCATCCATTCATCCATCCATCCATCCATCCATTCATTCATCCTTCCATCCATCCATCCATCCATCCATCCATTCATTCATCCTTCCATCCATCCATCCATCCATCCATCCATCCCCCTGTCCTTTGTTTTGTTACCCACCTCACACTGGCCATCAACTGCTAGAGTGAAAAAGCTGTTGGAATCATTTTACAACTTTTATATTTTTCATTCTTAATGTTGTTAATAAGCAGTTTTTTCCCCAGCTGATAGCAGTTTGAAAGATTTGCTGGCTTTGATTAACCGTGACCATACATCTCACCGTTGAAAAGTATTTTTTTCCTTCCACCTTCTGGCAGAATGGAAACTGCTGGCTATGAATAACTATGATATTTTCTATTATTATTTTTGTTTGTTTGTTTTTGTTTTGTTTTCATCCACATACTGTTAAAGTGGGAACCGCTAGGTTTGAATGCGATATACAACAAAGTAAAATTTTCATATCTAGTAATACGAGTTTGTTGATATTATTATTATTAGCATTTATGCCTAATCTTAAAAATAAGCCATAGCCGTTTACAAATAAAAGACATATGTAAATATCAAAAAAGAAGAAATTGACCACAAGATACCAGGGGGAAATCCAAAGCATACAGGTGTCAGAAGAAGAGCGGAGTTGGCGTGAGGGTATGTAAGGATGAATGAGATCATAAAGATACTGTGAATACATGATATATTGACCTGTTAACATAAAAATATTGAGACGTGTGTGCACTACTATACTGCTGTTATGAATAATAATATGTTTCAGGATTTGTCAGCATGAAATACAAGTAGAATTTGAAAGAACACTATCACTTTGATAATAAGAATGTTGCAGTGTTTTGACTTTGATTATGCAGAATGACAGTGTGTTCACAGGTGACCGTGAATCACAATTAATTGATCGCAGACATTGGTAACTGCGTCAGTCTGAATGCTGCTTTGTTTTGACTTTGATTATTCAGAATGACAGTGTGTTCATGGGTGACAGTGAATCACAATTAACTGGTTGCAGACATTGGCAACTGCGTCAGTCTGAATGCTGCTTTGTTCTGACTTTGATTATTCAGAATGACAGTGTGTTTATGGGTGACAGTGAATCACAATTAACTGGTTGCAGACATTGGTAACTGCGTCAATCTGAATGCTGCTTTGTTTTGACTTTGATTGTTCAGAATGACTGTGTTCATGAGTGACAGTGAATCACAATTAACTGGTTGCAGACATTGGCAACTGCGTCAATCTGAATTCCCTGGACCTCCAGCACAATGAGTTGCTGGACATCCCAGAGAGCATCGGCAACCTGCGTGCTCTCAACAGGCTGGGCCTCAGGTAGGGGCCATTTTCACAGGATACAGTCACAGAGATGCCAGCTGTTAGGATTTCGCTGTATTATGTTACGCTCGATTGCATTTTGTTCCAACGTTACACCAATGTCATAATTGTTCTGAGAAATTCATTTTTGACTACATAGCATGGTTACATGCTTTCCTGTTGTAACGTTATCCAAACGCTGTGGACCTATCGATCACGAGGCCAGGGCAGTCACTTCTACCTTGGTCTCATGTGGTGATGCTCTGTTAAACTCGTGTGTGTTTAAATTGTTTGTATGCCTTGTAGATAAAACATATGTTTGCTGATGTGGCTCAGAGTCTGTTTTCCAACCAGATTCAGAATGTTTCCACCAAATTTCCTGATTGAAATGTATGTTTGCTGATGTGGCTCAGAGTCAAAGTTTTCCAACCAGATTCAGAATGTTTCTACCAAATTTCCTGATTGAAATGTATGTTTGCTGATGTGGCTCAGAGTCAAAGTTTTCCAACCAGATTCAGAATGTTTCTACCAAATTTCCTGATTGTTCCTTCAGACACTTGACAGGGGTTGGCATCTCTGTGGTCATAACTGAATCATGATTACTTCCCTTAGATCTGGGAATGAATTCCCAACTTGAGTGTTTTGTGAAGGCCTGTGAATTAAACTGGGAGGCAGGACTACACTGGTTCTTAGAGCTGCAGTCCTGGGGGTTAGTTGCTCTTTGGGGACCATCCCAACGCCGACTGTTCTAAAACCCTCTTGGCCGAGAGAGTGGGGATGTAATTTGGGCACGACATTTTCCACTTGAATCACATTCCAGCCCAGATAGTCGGGACAGCAGTTGATCAGACATGACCATCATGCAAAACTTGACTGGCATGTTGGGTGTATGTATAGATCAGGCATCTGCTCCCACATGCCTTAGTTTTTTTCTTTCTTTTCTTTTCTTTTTTTGTACATGATTTTGATGGGCGCCATAGCCGAATGGTTAAAGCGTTGGACTTTTGATCTGAGGCTCCCGGGTTGGAATCACGGTGACGGCGCCTGGTGGGTAAAGGGTGGAGATTTTTCCCATCTCCCAGGTCAACATATGTGCAGACCTGCCAGTGCCTGAACCCCCTTTGTGTGTATACGCAAGCATAAGATCAAATACGCACATTAAAGATCCTGTAATCCATATCAGCGTTCGGTGGGTTATGGAAACAAGGACATACCCAGTATGCACACCCCCGAAAGCGGAGTATGGCTGCCTGCATGGCGGGGTAAAAACGGTCATACACATAAAAAGCCCACTCGCGTATATATGAGGGAACGTGGGAGTTGAAGCCCACGAACGCAGAAGAAGAAGTAGTACATGATTTAACCCAGAGTATTATTTTTCTGTAAGGCCCAGCTGCCTCAGGTAGGGTGCCTGATTCTATTTTCCACACCTCAAGGCAGGACTGAGTGCGTTGGGTTACACTGCTGGTCAGGCATCTGCTTAGCAGATGCGGTGTAGCGTACATGGCTTTGTGTGAACTCGGTGATGTCTCTTTGAGTAACTGAACTGAACTGAATTGTTCAACTTATTCTCCCCACCCCCACACCCACCCAAGGGGATCAATATTTACAGGGTTTTTTTTCAGCCTTGATTAGACCCTGTGTGGTCAGCTGGGTAATTAACAATGATGATTATGATGATGGCCTCATTTCTGTGACATGTTCCTTTGTCGACATGGACATAGTCTCTCAATCTTTGACTTGTGGAGATGACTTTTGTTTTCATTTTCAACGGGCGCAATAGCCGAGTGGTTAAAGCGTTGGACTGTCAATCTGAGGGTCCCGGGTTCGAATCACGGTGACGGCGCCTGGTGGGTAAAGGGTGGAGATTTTTACGATCTCCCAGGTCAACAAAATTCTGTGCAGACCTGCTAGTGCCTGAACCCCCTTCGTGTTATATGCAAGCATAAGATCAAATACACACGTTAAAGATCCTGTAATCCATGTCAGCGTTCGGTGGGTTATGGAAACAAGAACATACCCAGCATGCACACCCCTGAAAACGGAGTATGGCTGCCTACATGGCGGGGTAAAAACGGTCATACACGTAAAAGCCCACTCGTGTGCATACGAGTGAACGCAGAAGAAGACGACGCAGAAGAAGAAGTTTTCATTTTCAGTTTGTTTCTCAAGGAGGCGTCGCAGCGTTTGGGCAAATCCATACACGCTACACCACATCTGCTGGGTAGATGCCTGACCAGCAGCATAACCCAACGTGCTTAGTCGGGCCTTGAGCGCGTGCTTGTATATTTTGTGCACGAGTCAGAGTGGATTTCTTCTACAGACTTTTGCCAGAGGACAACGCTCTCCGCTGCCATGGGTTGGTTCTCTTGCAGTGCGCCAACTGCCCACGGGAGCTGGGTTTATCGTCTCATCTGAATGACTAGACGCTCAGTTCGATTTTCCAATCAAACTTGGGAGAAGGGGCGAGAGAGGGATTTGAACCCCGACCCTCGCAGTCTGTGTTGGCAGATGAGTGTCTTCCTCCCTTTTTTGTGTTTGTGTGTGTGTGTGTGATGTGTTGTTGTGTGTGTGTGTGTGATGTTGGATTGTTGTGTGTGTGTGATGTGTTATTGTGTGTGTGTCAATGTGTTGGTGTGTGTGTGATGTGTGACTGTTGTGTGTGTGTGATGTGTTATTGTGTATGTGATGTGTGACTGTTGTGTGTGTGTGATGTGTTATTGTGTGTGTCATGTGTTATTGTGTGTGTCATGTGTTATTGTGTGTGTTTCATGTGTTGGTGTGTGTGTGATGTGTGACTGTTGTGTGTGTGTGATGTGTTATTGTGTGTGTGATGTGTGACTGTTTTGTGTGTGTGATGTGTTGTTGTGTGTGTGATGTGGTAATGTTGTGTGTGTGCAGATACAATCGGCTGGCCAGCATACCTCGATCACTAGCCAACTGCGAGAACATGGAGGAGTTCAATGTGGAAGGCAACAACATATCACAGCTGCCTGTGAGTGGGGCTGATGTACTGCTAAATGATTTCCTGTGTGTGTGTGTGTGTCTGTGTTGGTTTGTTTGTGCCCTGTTTCCATGATTGTGATATGCAGGTTTTTGTGTGTGTGATATTGTGAGGTTGTGTGTGTTTGTGTGGGTTTACCTCTGTGTGTGTTTGTGTATATGTGTGTGTCTGATATTGTGAGGCTGTGTGTTTGTGTGGGTTTACCTCGGTGTGCGTGTGTGTGTGTGTGTGTGTGTTTATGTGATATTGTGAGGTTGTGTGTGTTTGTGTGGCTTTATCTCTGCGTGTGTGTGTATGTGTGTGGGGGTTGATTTTCTTTGTTTCATTGTTTATCAAATTGTGTGTGTGTGTGCATTCACAATTTTCATTAAGTGTTCTTCTGTGTGTGTGTGTGTGTGTGTGAATGATAACACAAATCCAGAATATTAAGAAGCAAGTATTGATAAGGTTGATAGTTGTGCATCTGGTGTTATTGATGACTGTGATAAAAGTGATAACAGTATTTAAGGTAATGGCATTGTTAATGGTAATGATGATGACAGTAGTGATGACAGTGTTTACGGGGATGACTTTAAATGGTGACGCCGATGTTGAAGGTGATGACAGTGTCAGTTATGGAAATGATGACGATGCCAACAGTGACGACGACGACGGTGTGTTACAGGAGGGACTGTTGTCCAGTTTGTCCAACCTGACCAGCATCACGCTGTCCCGCAACAAGTTTGAGAAATACCCCACGGGGGGGCCCTCCCAGTTCACCTCCGTCTATGTGAGTTACCTACCCTCTGTGTTCACTCTTCTGCTGATGGCTCTGCAAGTCTGTCTGTCTGTGTCATTGTCTGTCTCCTGTCTGTCTGTCTCTGTCTCATTGTCTGTCTATCTATCTCTATCTCTCTCTAACAGTAAGTATTATTCTTAGTCTTTCTCTTCTCTCTCTCTCTCTCTCTCTCTGTTTCGGAAAGATGTAGGTTTTATGTATGTGTACATAACTACATGCATGTATATGAATGTGTATTGTGTGTGCGTGTGTTGATGTAAGTTTGTGCCTGCCTATGTGTGCGTATGTGTTGGGGTAGCTGTTAGATACGCATGTATGTTAAAATGTATGTATACAGTGTGTGTGTGTGTGTGGGCGTGTGTGTGTGTTTGTGTGTAGTCACATTTTGGTGTGTGTATGTAACATAGATATAATGTTTTATGTTAACAAAAGCGTTTTTGTAAAGCACCTAGAGCAGATTTCTGGATAGTGTGCTATATAAGTATCCATTATTTTTATTTTTTTATTTTTTTAAGCCAGACATGAGAGAGAGCCTGTGTGCTGTTGTGTGCTTCCTGGGTTCCTCGTAATATACGTGTGTCGTCAGTCTGAAGGAAAAAGAAAAAAAGAAAAGCTACATCTTTATCAAGGCCAAAATTAACATAAAGAAGAGAACCGTACGGTGGTTCATGAATTTACATATAAAGAATATCTTTCAGGCTTCTAAATAAACGTTGTGAATTTTAAAAAACTATATAAACAATGACTATAACAACAGCCACAACAACAGAAAATCAATAACCCACAATCTTCTCATTCATTTGATGGACACCCCAGTCTCTGTGATTACCCACAATCTGACACTGTCTGTTCCCCCCCATAGAAGACTAAAAGCAAGTAATGGGTGTAATTATAAAACCAAACATATCTTGTAAATTTGCAAAAATAAGTCACTGAAAATGTTCAAAATCCTTTTGTCAGAACAGTGATTTCAACAATGAAATTTTAGCCTTTTGGTGACCTGGAAAACAAGGAAATGGAGACGAGCATACCGCACGTGGCTCTGGCTTAAGCAAGCCAGGGAACCCAGACGAAAATCCAGTGTAAGCGGGCCTGCACACCCTCTCTGCTAACTCCATGTGACTCTCTTTCTTGTCCCCAGTCCATCAACATGGAGCACAACCAGATCAACAACATCCCGCTGGGCATCTTCTCGCGGGCCACCTCCCTGACCAAGCTGAACATGAAGGACAACCAGCTGACAGCCTTGCCCCTTGACATGGGGTCGTGGGTCAACATGGTGGAGCTGTCGCTGGGCACCAACCAGCTGACCAAGATCCCGGACGACATCAAGTCGCTGCACAAACTGGAGGTGTTGATCCTGTCCAACAACGCCCTGAGGGTCAGTTTGAAGTGTGTGTGTGTGTGTTTGTGGAGGGTTGGGGGGTGTGATTGGAGTGCGTTGTGTGTATGGCAGGAGGAGAAGGGTTGCATTAGTGTGTGTGTGTTTGGAGCATCTCCAACAGTGCCCTGAGGGTCAGTTTGAAGAGGGTGACAGGGGGAGGGTTGGTGTGGTGTGTGGGGAGGGAATGGGGTGTATTGTGGTTTATGTGTATGTTGATCCTCTCCAACAACGCCCTGAGGGTCAATTTGAAAGGGGGCTGCGGAGGGGGGGGGGGTTGATTTGTGTTTTGATCCTATCCAACAGTGCCCTGAGGGTCAGTTTGAAAGGGGGAGTGGGATGGGGGGAAGGGTTGGTGTGGGGAGGGGTGTATTGGTTTGTGTGTGTGTGTATTTGTGTGTTTTGATCTTATCCAAAAACGCCCCAAGGGTCAGTTTGAAAGGGGGAGTGGGATGGGGGGGAGGGTTGGTGTGGGGAGGGGTGTATCGGTTTGTGTGTATTTGTGTGTTTTGATCCTCTCCAACAATGCCCCAAGGGTCAGTTTGAAAGGGGGAGTGGGATGGGGGGGAGGGTTGGTGTGGGGAGGGGTGTATCGGTTTGTGTGTATTTGTGTGTTTTGATCCTCTCCAACAATGCCCCAAGGGTCAGTTTGAAGGAGGGGGGTTGGGGGTGGGGGGGTTGCATTAATGTGTATGTGTATTTTGATTCTCTCCAGCACCCTGAGGGTCAGTTTGAAGGGGGAGGACTGGTGTGTGTGTGTGTGTGGTGGAGGGAAGGGGGTGCATTGTGTGTCTGTGTGTGTGTGTGTATGTGTTTTAGGTCCTTTCCAACAACGCCCTAAGGGTCTGTTTTAGGGGGGAGGGGTTGGTGTGGTGTGTTTGGGGAGGGAAGGGGGTGCATTGATGTGTGTCAGTTTGTGCGTGTGTAAGTGTGTTGATCCTCTCCATCAATGGTGTGAAGGTCAGTTTGAGGGAGGGTGTGTAGGTGTAGTGGGGTGGGTGTGTCATGTGCGGGGAAGGAAGGGGGTGTAGGGTGTGGGGGTGTATCTGTTTGTGTGTATGTGTGTCATTTTGTTTGTGTGTGTGAGTGTATGTGTGTGTCAGTTTGTGTGTGTGAGTGTATGTGTGAGATGGAGAGGGTACAAGAGGGAATTAGAATTGAAGTGATATTCAGCAAAGTTAAAACCAAAAGGGACAGGAACTTTGAACATCAACTTTTTCGTGTGACAGAAAGAATTTCCTAGTTTTATATATTGCAGAGAAACGAACAGTATACTTACACACACTTGTGCTCACATGCATGTGTGCACGCACACAGTGTTATAGAAAAAAATGTGATCCAGTCCTTTTCCTGTGTTGTTTTAATTGTCTGTCATTTGTGAATAAGTTAGTCTTGATTTAATCACTTGCACTTAATGTCATGTTATTGGAAGATTAGAATGACCACTACACCCCATCCTGTCCAACATTGTCTCTGGTGTGGCTGATGTGTGTAAACTGTGTGTGTGTGTGTGTGTGTGTGTGCAGAAACTGCCTTCCACGATTGGAGAGCTGAGCCGACTGAGGGTGTTGGACCTGGAAGAGAACAGACTGGAGAGTTTGCCTCAGGAAATTGGTGGGTCTTTCTTCACCCCTCTCTCTCTCTCTTATGCAGACAACAGGCAAATTTGCAGACTGTTCGCCCACCTTGTGCCAGACCATTTTGTTTAAAAAAAAATCTCTTCACTCGTTAGGGAATTTTGAGGATACAGGGGTAATAAAAGAACAAGAAAAAAAAAAGAGATTTACCATAAGAGCTGTAAGAAACCAAAATCATACGACAGACACATCAAAGTAACTGTTCACATTCTTTTTGTGTTCTATTGAACCAAACTGGGATGATGGAAAAATGGGAATTGACATGTTTGAGGTCTCTCTCCACTGTTTGCCACCAGTTTATCCCTGGCTACTGACGATACTTAGATCACCATGTTTTTTGTTTGTTTGTTTGTTTGTTTGTTGTTTTTTTCTCTCTCTCTCTCTGTGTCTCCTTTACTCACTCAATCCCCTCCCTCTCCACAAGCTCTACACCTAAGTACAATAATATGTATGTGCACACTGAATACTACCCTCAGGATTTTTTGTGGGCCTGACTCAGTGTTCTGGTATCTTAACGGATACTGATCATAGGTTACGTAGGCTGAGTTCTGATTCAAAGATAAGGTCAAGATTTTTGCACTTGCCGTATTTAAATTTGGAGATGGACAGTTTTGCTATTAACAATATCGTATTGATTTCCTTTCGTTTTTCATCAGTTGGAATGTCCATTTTTGTTGCACCAGAGCTACTTTTTCATCCATGTCACCATGTATTTGTTGATTCCCGCCAATATATACATATATAATAATACACACTACTTATGCTCGAGTGATGCCTGTCAGCAGCATGACCTTAAGCACTAGTCAGACTTCGAGTATGTGCCTATGAATTTGTGTACCTATCAGAGTGGATTTCTTCTGCAAAGTCATAGGTTCTTTATCAGAGCGCCAAGTGTGTGCTGCATTCAGGACCTTGGTTTATCGTCTCATCCGAATGGCAAGACGCTCAGTTTGATTATCCAGTCAAACTTGGGAGAAAGGGCGAGAGTGGGATTTGAACCCTGACCCTCACAGACTCTGTACCCCAGCCCCTGATTGATTGTGTACTGGCAAAAACACTTCGTATCCAGTTTGGCCACCTTTGTAATGGTAAGTAAGTTAAGTCAAACATAATTAAAAAAAAAAAATCCTGTGCAATAATGTCTAACTCAATCAGTACGACGAGTTTTCTCCTTTGCTTTTCCCCACAGACGGCCCATTTGTAAGGGTTTGGGGAAAAAGTTACAAAAAATACAAAATACAGAGTAAGAAAATGAAACTTTCAGAACTGGTTTATTACGTGTTGGGCTATTTTGTATACAAAAATTCAAATGTCTTATCTTATTTTTACAGTTTTGCCATTATGTAGAAAATAATGCCAATTTCCCCCACCCCCTCCCCTCTCCCGATTCACCATACCCCTGCTTGCTTTCTGCACTTAATTCACTTTCGTCTTTGTCATCATCCACCTCTTCAATGTCCAACCCTTCAGCATGTAGCATTTCAAGTTCTTCGGCAACACTAAAACGTTGCCGTCGCTGCCTTGTTCGCTCCACAACATTTTGAGAAGAACCCGCTTCGCTAACAGGCTGGCACACGAGCAGACGACCGGTCTGCGACTTTGTCAGCGTGTGTGCAAGACGGGCTACACATGGCAGGTGGCCAGTCATACCATTCGGTTGTGGAGTGACCCAGAATAGCACACTCTGCTTGGCTAATCACAAAATCACGTGTACAGCACGTGATGGATTTTTATTTTTGGAAAATGCTATTCCATTCTGTCGTCCGAAACCGAATACATTGTTTGTAGGAATGCTCACGCGTTCCGTCATCCGGAGAGAGTTAACTTGGAAAGCTGTAGAACATGGTATTTTGTTGGTGTGTAAAATGAGTTTTAATTACACATACTTAACCGTGACCCAACTAGTGCAGACTCCGGCAGGGGTCTGACATTCCTGTCCTGTGCAAACTACTATCCGCCTATGCGGAGCAGACGAAACTACGGCCGATAACCTCCCGGAAGTAGGTAACCTCCCCTTTGTCCCGCTGGTTATCGCCCTCTTTTTCCGGCAGCCATCATGACTCCTGTACCTGTGCTCTTCATACGGCTAAGTTTTTTCGTATTTTCTGTCTGTCTGTCGATTCCCTGGCGTTCTTGTTTGTGGTCAAATTATGTCTCCAACCAGGTCACATAATTATGTAGCTCGATTGGGGAATCGTGCTAAAATTAAGCCGCGATCGCAATCGATTCGCTGACACTCTGGGCCCTCTACTACTGGCCCTCTAAACAACGCCAACCCGCCGCCTTCTCCACTTCCTCCGCTCCCTCCGGTCGACTCCAGACCTCCGCCACCTCCTCTGGTGACTTCTAGAGGTTTGTGGTCACACACTCAGGTCAGTGTTACCTTTCATGTCATTTTTATCGATCCGCGAACTCACTCGACGCGATCCGCGTTTTCTCGGCCCTGCCAGTCGGCAGTGTACGAGTCGATCTCCTCTATCTCTTTACCATACCCACAGTTGCACCAATGGAATGGCCACAATCCCTTGGGGACAAAAAAAAAAAAAAAAAAAAAAAAAAAAAGGCAGCTTGTCTTGGATCCGCACGTTAGACTGGGCCCTATGTGCGATGCGTCCGTGGTGGCGGCCGTGACATCGGATCACGCGACCCCCCACGCGGCTTGCCTCGACCGTCTCGGATCCAATAGCGACCGAGGCGTGTAGGGATGCCCTCCCCTGGTGTAGGGAGGAAGGTGGACCACTAGGGGACACGCTTGCCCATACGCGTGCACCCTCTCCTTGTCCGGATCACCCGATCCAAGGGAGGCAACCCCTGCTTCGGCACCCTTGCCGGTGACTGCCGCAGTTATTTCCCTTGCACCGGCACTGCTCCTCGCCTTCAGTGCGAGCGTGTGCACGGTCCTACCAAGCTATGCGGTGATGACCCCATTTGCCACACCGCCGAGTGCTGCTGTTTCCCATCCACTAATGGTGTCTCAGCAAGCTACTCAACTAAACAATCAGCAACTCATCGCTAAACTTGCTGCAGCAATTATGCACCACTCTGCCTTCTGGTGCGGCGCCTTGCGCCCACAGAGCAAGTACGTGCACGCCCCATTGGAACTTTGGCAGTGTTGGATTCTTCTGCCCCATTGCCTAACTCTGCTGTTTCCCAGACTGATATTGGCACTTCCACGTTGGAGTACCTCTTATATCATATCATATATCAATATCAAGGCATGCAAGCCTGACAAGGCCTTTTACCCGCTTGAAGTGGGGAAGAAAAAGAGAGCCCCACGTATGTCTGTTGCATTTTTCAACATTGAGTGCGCAGTGCCTGAAAAATCAGAAAATATGTAAACGAGTTTTGTTTTTAAGTTTTCACAATGAATATCAAGATAATTCTTAAATGTATTAATAACTCGATCCTGCCTCTCGGCAGTGCTCGGGCCGATCTTGTCTATCACTTTATCCGTCAACACACAACTGACAACCGAACGTCGGTCCTCTCGCAGGAGCTATTCGCGAGATTGGACCGCCGTTCAGCAACAGGGGGATGCACATCCCACGGCAAGCCGACGGACTTGTCACCCCCCTCGTCCACGACGCCCATAACACTGGATTACGGCGCCGTCATGCTACATGCCCCGACCGTCTCGCGTACGATGGCGACCGATTCGGGTTGGGATGCCCACGGCACAAAGGGACATTATAATTATTCCCCTTGCGCTCGTTTTCACCTGTGTCGGTTACGGTGGCATCGAACCACGGACTCTCACACACAACATGACACTCCTCCCTGTCCAGCGAGGACACGTCGCACAAGGGGGATATGTGCTCTAAAGACACCTTCCTTTTCGATGATTTTCGGCGCCAAGGGAGGCAACTCCACATTTGTAACCTAGGCGCTTGAAGCTGTGGTTAGTTTCGCCGACACAGCACATCACTCCTGCCCCCCGTGCTGTCCACCAACGATGTTTTCTTTCGGTTTCTCATTGGGTCCTCATGCCCAGTCAGGGACTTTACACATCTTTGCATAGCAACTGCACTTTTCTTGCTGTTTCTCAGGCTATTGGCCACAGGAAATGCATCACAATATTTCCCCTTCTATCCATTTGATTTATTATCACAAGCAACAATCACGAAATATATATATATATATACATATTTAAAAAAAAAAAAAAAAAAAAAAAAAAAATCTATATATATGTATATATATATATATACATATATATATATATATATACACACACACATATATACATATATACGAGATATATTGCTACATTCAGACACATTCTGCTTTCACTTATAGATGCGTACTTATCCATCGGTATACACATGTGTATGTGCTTATGGGATAAGTTCAGACGACTTTCATATTAACATGTACAATTATATTTCTATCTCTATTCATTGACATCTATTCATTGAGATTCCCTACATAGCAATATAGGCACACTTGCATTTGCGGCCTTCTGTTCACAATGCCCAGAACTCTCTGCCTCTACGTACTGGCACTTTATTCATATGCGTATGTACATCTCATATGTAGGTGCATGGACAGATTCCTTTCCATTGATGATTATGCACACTTACCCACTTACTTGGGTATATCTGTGCACGCTACATGTATGCTTATACAGCCGCTTATTTCTTGTGTTTCGATCTCTTGTCATTGGCATACTTCTGACATCATCACTTGAGCTGATGGAAGTTTTTATTCCCTCGGCACATACATGTATTCATTGTCATAAATTCATCCCTACCTTGCTTTTGGAGGACGACTGCACTCACAAAAATAAAATAAAATAATAATAGCCTCATTCACGCCTGAATGTATGCTCCTTCACATTTCAGTAGGGGTTGGTCCTTTGGGATCCACACACACCCCCTTCACACCCACAGGGCTAAGAATGCCTCTCTTGGTGCAAGGACGGACAAGGCAACCCAACTCATTTGCCTGCAACAATCACCCATAAGGCTGGAGATGCACAAGGAAGGATGAGGCAGTCCAACTTAGAGGTGCCACTCTGGACACACATGCCTTTCATTCCTTCCAAGTTTGTAAGGCATCCCTTCTTTCTCCCCTTGCCTACAACAACCATCGGTTTGCACCACTGTGATTGTGACAAAAGCTCCACACAGGCCCTACATCCCAGCCATCCTTCCCATGAACAGGTGTCTATCCTGCCTTACAAGTTTTAGCGGACCCAAAAACTGCCCACTGGGCAGGAGACAATCACCCTCAGCCCATCTCTTCTACTCCTCTCTAGTAGCAGAAGGCCTGGGTCATAATTGTTTTACTCTACATTTGGGAGAAAGGCATATTGACGAGGACGGATGCGTCCCACAAAGCACAACGAACCGTCCATTAGCCACAGGGGTGTACCTTTCTGCCCACTCATACCAGCACGGCAGATGCCGCATTCAAGCACATCAGTTCACCCCATCACCTTGCTTGAACACAAATCCAGCATCAACGTCTCAAACAATTGGCATTTGAAAGCACTTTCTGCACTTAGTCTCCCCTGCCCGATCCTTTCGGCCTCTACACACAACTACTGCTGTGGTTACAGATGGCCATTCCTCCTCAAGCACTGTCTTTCCAATGAGACACTTCCAGAGGTTTCTAGCCTAGGCAGGCTATCCCATCATGGAGCCCCAGCCTTCGGTCAAGGGCCTGTCAGAGGATGACTTTGTTGTCACTTCGGAAGCAAGCACCATGTCTTTCTGACACACGGTTGCACCACAAGACCCCGTCAACTCTTTCCGGCTTCCTTACATTGCAACATAATCTGCATGGTGAACACCTTCGTCCCTGAAGCACACAGCAGCTGTTTCCTGATTTACCCATGCTGATTGGTGTCCTTCTAGGAACAGTATATGATAATCAGTCGTGTACGACAGTCTCCATCAGAACAGCAGAGGAGGCATCTGCTGTCCAGTCTATTCGGGCTGGAATTCGATTATACAATTTATAGTAGAGAGTGTTTTGCCCAAGTTGCATCCCCGGTCCCTCAATCAAGAGGGCCTTAGGACTCATCATTGGGACGGTTCCAAAAGGCTACCTAGGCCTAAGGCTACAGCACTAAGTCCCAGTGCAATTTGACTTCTAGTCTGAGAGACATAGTCATTCATGAAAGACTAAGCTGCAAATGATTTCCCTCTGCAATCAAGAAACCACTGATAATACAGCTCTCACCTTGCAGTTGGCCATACTAAAAACGTATGTCAGATCAGTGCCTTGATGTCAATAGCCAGTACAACACATCT
This sequence comes from Babylonia areolata, assembly GCF_041734735.1. Taxonomy (NCBI): domain Eukaryota; kingdom Metazoa; phylum Mollusca; class Gastropoda; order Neogastropoda; family Buccinidae; genus Babylonia; species Babylonia areolata. The sequence continues at coordinate 2,851,952 of NC_134902.1, read as the reverse complement.
TGAGCCACTTACCTCCCTGCCCCGCCCTGCTCCATCCCAGACTCAGTGCGCACCACTCACAGCCAGAGGCCTGTCATGGATCCGGTCCCCTTTCTCACTAAAGAACCTTCAGCAAAAATTTTCCCCATGGAAGCCCTCTTCCATTTGGGAATTCCACCACAGAATGAGACTCAGTGGCCTGTGGGCACATGAAATGCACTTCCACAGCCTGATCCAACCCAGCCATTGACTGCCGACAACTTTCTGCAGGTTACTCCAACATGCCACACTCAGGCAGAGAAGCCACCAAGCCTTCCGTATGTCCCTTCGTGATGGTACCTACCTGGGCAATTACACAACCCTGTCCCAGAGACACCAGGGACATCAAGTCTTTTGTTGCCAAATGTCTGCCATTCTATGCATAGGCAACATGCCAGTGCTGTCATTTTTTGACAACGTCAAAAAAGGGGGGAGGGGCAGAGGGGGGGGAGTGCCCATCGCCTATCAGCTCGCATGGAGGAGCTCCACAGATCTGGCTGTCATGCCTGAGGCAGGCCCAACACGGTGACCTACCTCTGTCTCATGCCACAGTTTCCTTCAAACACAAAAACCACTTCCACTATCGGCCCACAAATCCGTTGTGGAATCATCAGATCAAACCACATGCGCACCTCCTTGCATTGACGCTCATTCGCGCTCATCCGCTCAGCTGTGGTCCACAGACCTCCCCCACAATACAGCTGTGGACCTCTGTCTTCTTTACCCGCACTAATGTCCTTAGGCGACACAGTACACTCTACTTTCGTCAAATTCTACTTGAGGGACACCTATCGCCTTAGGGATAATGACTCATCGACTTCTACCAGAGAGATGTCGCACGCCTGCGGGTTGATGGCGCAAGAGCCATCGCTTCTGTGGTAGCTGCACAACAGACCATCACAGCACACAGACAGTAGAACAGGTGAGCCCTCCACCTTGTCGCGCTATTCTGCACTAGTTGGGTCACGGTTAAGTATGTGTAATTAAAAGGAAATTTTCTATCTAAAATTACGTTTAAATAACATACTTACCGTGACCCAAATTTAAGACCCTCCCGTCCTCCCCGCTTCCTGTTCTCCCTGCTTGCTGCGCTGGTGATGGCATATTGCCGTCAAAAGAGGGCGATAACCAGCGGGACAAAGGGGAGGTTACCTACTTCCGGGAGGTTATCGGCCGTAGTTTCGTCTGCTCCGCATAGGCGGATAGTAGTTTGCACAGGACAGGAATGTCAGACCCCTGCCGGAGTCTGCACTAGTTGGGTCACGGTAAGTATGTTATTTAAACGTAATTTTAGATAGAAAATTTCCTGTTGTTTGTACAGGAGCACTGCGAGAACTCCAGCGACTGGTAGTACAATCCAACCAGCTGACCAGCCTTCCACGCACAATAGGGTGAGGGTGTGTGTGTGTGTGTCTGTGTGTGGGTGTGGGTGTGTGTGTGTGTGTGTGTGCACCAGCGTGTTGGGTCTGGGCATAGGTGAGGTGTCTGCTTCCTTTTCTTCATATATATATATTTTTTTTTTAATTTTAATGCAGCAGATATGTTGAGTATATGGATGAACCCTCACACTTTGACGCCTCCTTGAAACTGTAAGTGTAACTATGTTTGCTAACGTGTGTGACTGACTAATACATGTCAACAGTCTTACAGCGTGGGTATGACAAAGTATGTATGGTTAACTTTTCCGGGTTTTTTTTTTTTTTTTTTTTAAACTGATGACTGGTTTTGAAAACCTTTGAAGATATTTCTTTTCCCACATTATTTCTGTTACTGTTTTCTTTGTTGTTTGTGGTAACAGCTGTTATTGAGTATCGTATATGTGTTGGGTTTTGGCAGTGTGATAAGAACTGACATTATTGTGTATATGGTGGTGTTTGTTTTTTTTTTTCACTGTGATAAGAGCTGACTTTGAGTATTGTATATATGGTGATGTTTGTTTTTTTCAGTGTGATAAGAACTGACTTTTGAGTATTGTATATATGGTGGTGGTTGTTTTTTTCAATGTGATAAGAGCTGACTTTTGAGTATTGTATATATGGTGGTGTTTGTTTTTTTCAATGTGATAAGAACTGACTTTTGAGTATTGTATATATGGTGGTGTTTGTTTTTTTCAGTGTGATAAGAACTGACTTTTGAGTATTGTATATATGGTGGTGTTTGTTTTTTTCAATGTGATAAGAAGTGACTTTGAGTATTGTATATATGGTGGTGGTTGTTTTTTCACTGTGATAAGAAGTGACTTTGAGTATTGTATATATGGTGGTGTTTGTTTTTTCACTGTGATAAGAACTGACTTTTGAGTATTGTATATATGGTGGTGTTTGTTTTTTTCAGTGTGATAAGAAGTGACTTTGAGTATTGTATTTGTGCTGGTTTGTTTTTCTGGCAGGTTGTTAAAGAACTTGCAGTATCTGGGATCAGGGGAAAACAATCTGACATCCATTCCATCAGAAATAGGTGAGGATAGGAGTGACTGGTGGTGGTGAGAGTGTGCCTGATGGCTTTCTTTAGTTTACAGTGGTGGTGAGAGTGTGCCTGACGGCTTTCTTTAGTTTACAGTGGTGGTGAGAGTGTGCCTGATGGCTTTCTTTAGTTTACAGTGGTGGTGAGAGTGTGCCTGACGGCTTTCTTTAGTTTACAGTGGTGTTGAGAGTGTGCCTGACGGCTTTCCTTAGTTTACAGTGGTGGTGAGAGTGTGCCTGATGGCTTTCCTTAGTTTACAGTGGTGTTGAGAGTGTGCCTGATGGCTTTCATTAGTTTACAGTGGTGTTGAGAGTGTGCCTGATGGCTTTCCTTAGTTTACAGTGGTGTTGAGAGTGTGCCTGATGGCTTTCATTAGTTTACAGTGGTGTTGAGAGTGTGCCTGATGGCTTTCCTTAGTTTACAGTGGTGGTGAGAGTGTGCCTGATGGCTTTCCTTAGTTTACAGTGGTGGTGAGAGTGTGCCTGGTGGCTTTCATTAGTTTACAGTGGTGTTGAGAGTGTGCCTGATGACTTTCCTCAGTTTACAGTGGTGGTGAGAGTGTGCCTGATGGCTTTCATTAGTTTACAGTGGTGGTGAGAGTGTGCCTGACGGCTTTCTTTAGTTTACAGTGGTGGTGAGAGTGTGCCTGAAGGCTTTCCTTAGTTTACAGTGGTGGTGAGAGTGTGCCTGATGGCTTTCTTTAGTTTACAGTGGTGTTGAGAGTGTGCCTGATGGCTTTCATTAGTTTACAGTGGTGGTGAGAGTGTGCCTGACGGCTTTCCTTAGTTTACAGTGGTGGTGAGAGTGTGCCTGATGGCTTTCCTTAGTTTACAGTGGTGTTGAGAGTGTGCCTGATGGCTTTCATTAGTTTACAGTGGTGGTGAGAGTGTGCCTGACGGCTTTCCTTAGTTTACAGTGGTGGTGAGAGTGTGCCTGACGGCTTTCCTTAGTTTACAGTGGTGTTGAGAGTGTGCCTGATGGCTTTCATTAGTTTACAGTGGTGGTGAGAGTGTGCCTGACGGCTTTCCTTAGTTTACAGTGGTGTTGAGAGTGTGCCTGATGGCTTTCTTTAGTTTACAGTGGTGGTGAGAGTGTGCCTGACGGCTTTCTTTAGTTTACAGTGGTGGTGAGAGTGTGCCTGACGGCTTTCTTTAGTTTACAGTGGTGGTGAGAGTGTGCCTGACGGCTTTCTTTAGTTTACAGTGGTGTTGAGAGTGTGCCTGACGGCTTTCCTTAGTTTACAGTGGTGGTGAGAGTGTGCCTGATGGCTTTCTTTAGTTTACAGTGGTGGTGAGAGTGTGCCTGATGGCTTTCTTTAGTTTACAGAGAACTTCTTCTTCTTCTTTTTCTTCTGCGTTCGTGGGCTGTAACCCCCACGTTCACTCGTATGCACATGAGTGGGCTTTTACGTGTATGACCATTTTTACCCCGCCATGTAGGCAGCCATACTCCGCTTTCGGGGGTGTGCATGCTGGGTATGTTCTTGTTTCCATAACCCACCGAACGCTGACATGGATTACAGGATCTTTAATGTGCGCATTTGATCTTCTGCTTGCATATACGCATATACACATGAAGGGGGTTCAGGCACTAGCAGGTCTGCACATGTGTTGACCTTGGAGATAGTAAAAATCTCCACCCTTTACCCACCAGGCGCCGTCACCGTGATTCGAACCCGGGACCCTCAGATTGACAGTCCAACGCTTTAACCACTCGGCTGTTGCGCCCATCGTTTACAGAGAACGACAGACCCTGTCCCCTCCTCTCCTCAAGGAATGGACTGTTCTACTTTTCTTTGTGTGGTTTCTCAAATTGATGATAAATAGACATGTGTATATGTATGTATATAGGTATCTGTGTGTGTGTGTGTTTCGGGATGAGCCCTCGACTTTGAACAGACCTCCTGAAACTCCTGCATCAATCCAACTCAGTAGAATCCTTTTGATCCACCAGTTTCTATTGTCCAACTGGACTGGATAATATGCCAAGATATCTGTTAAGAATGAGAGAGGGTGTGTGTGTGTTAAGAATGAGAGAGAGGGGGTGTGTGTATGTTTGTGCACAGACGTGTGTGTGTGTGTGTGTACATGCATGCGTGCACATTCAGGGAGGGAGGATGTGATTGGGGAAGGAGAACACAGTTCATTTGGTTGTTTCATGAAATGCATCCAGCAGATCTGTCCAGATGTACACACCCTTTAAACATTCATCATTATTGGGATTTGATGTGATGTACTGTATTTGTGATGTATTGTGATGTGTAACTGATGTGACGTGATGTGATATGATGTGATGTACTGTACATGTGTGATGTATTGTGATGCTTTGTATGACATGTGACATATTGTGATGAATAACTGATGTGTAATGTGATGTGATGCACAGCTGATGTGATGTGATGCAGTACATGTGTGACACGACGTGATGTTCTGTGCTGCGCATTGCAGGGTCGTTGGAGAACCTGGAGTCTCTGTACATCAATGACAACCCAGAGCTGCACAGCCTGCCCTACGAGCTGGCCTACTGCGCCAACCTGCAGATCATGAGCATCGAGAACTGCCCCCTGTCTCAGATCCCTGCAGAAATCGTCGCCAGGGGGCCTTCCCTCGTCATACAGGTAGGGGAAATACTGCTGCTATTCACAGGTATTGAAGTCTCTCTGTCGTACAGGTAGGGGAAATACTGCTGCTACTGCTATTCACGGGTATTGAAGTCTGTCATACAGGTAGGGAAATACTGCTGCTACTGCTATTCACGGGTATTGAAGTCTGTCATACAGGTAGGGAAATACTGCTGCTACTGCTATTCACGGGTATTGAAGTCTGTCATACAGGTAGGGAAATACTGCTGCTACTGCTATTCACAGGTATTGAAATCTGTCATACAGGTAGGGGAGATACTGCTGCTACTGCTATTCACAGGTATTGAAGTCTGTCATACAGGTAGGGGAAATGCTACTGCTATTCACAGGTATTGAAGTCTCTCTGTCATACAGGTAGGGGAGATACTGCTGCTACTGCTATTCACAGGTATTGAAGTCTGTCATACAGGTAGGGAAAATGCTACTGCTATTCACAGGTATTGAAGTCTCTCTGTCATACAGGTAGGGGAGATACTGCTGCTACTGCTATTCACAGGTATTGAAGTCTCTCTGTCATACAGGTAGGGGAGATGCTACTGCTATTCACAGGTATTGAAGTCTCTCTGTCATACAGGTAGGGGAGTGATGGCCTAGAGGTAACACGTCCGCCTAGGAAGCGAGAGAATATTAGTGCACTGGTTCGAATCACAGCTCAGCCACCGATATTTTCTCCCCCTCCACTAGACCTTGAGTTGTGGTCTGGATGCTAGTCATTCGGATGAGACGATAAATTGAGGTCCCATGTGCAACATGCACTTAGCGCACGTAAAAGAACCCACGGCAACAAAAGGGTTGTTCCTGGCAAAATTCTGTAGAAAAATCCACTTCGATAGGAAGAGCAAATAAAACTGTACGCAGGAAAAAAATACCAAAAAATGGGTGGCACTGCAGTGTAGCGACGCGCTCTCCCAGGGGAGAGCAGCTCGAATTTCATGCAGAGAAATCTGTTGTGACAAAAAGAGAAATGCAAATACAAATACTGCTGCTACTGCTGTTCACAGATATTGAAGTCTCTCTTGTCATATAGGTAGGGAAAACACTGCTACTACTTATCACAGTTATTGAAGTCTCTTTTGTCATACAGGTAGGAAAAACACTACTGCTACTATTCACAGATATTTAGGTCTCTCTCATCGCACAGGTAGCAAAAAGACTACTACTGCTACAACTATTCTCAGGTATTGAAGCCGCTGTCGTCATACAGGTAGGAAAAATACTTCTGCTGCTACAACAACCACTGTTCACAGATATTGAAGTCTCTTTCTCAAAGTCTAATCCCCACATCCCCTAAAGAGAAGGAAGGAGAAGACGTCACCAGTGTTATGAAATAGGTATACGTGTATGGATACTGTACAGGTATGCTGTGTTTGTTATGAAATAGGTATACATGTATGGATACTGTACAGGTATGCTGTTATGAAATAGGTATATGTGTATGGATACTATACAGGCATGCTGTGTATGTTATGAAATAGGTATACATGTATGGATACTGTACAGGCATGCTGTGTTTGTTATGAAATAGGTATACATGTATGGATACTGTACAGGCATGCTGTGTTTGTTATGAAATAGGTATACATGTATGGATACTATACAGGCATGCTGTGTTATGAAATAGGTATACATGTATGGATACTGTACAGGCATGCTGTGTTTGTTATGAAATAGGTATACATGTATGGATACTGTACAGGCATGCTGTTATGAAATAGGTATACATGTATGGATACTGTACAGGCATGCTGTGTTTGTTATGAAATAGGTATACATGTATGGATACTGTACAGGCATGCTGTGTTATGAAATAGGTATACATGTATGGATACTGTACAGGCATGCTGTGTTTGTTATGAAATAGGTATACATGTATGGATACTGTACAGGCATGCTGTGTTATGAAATAGGTATACATGTATGGATACTGTACAGGCATGCTGTGTTTGTTATGAAATAGGTATACATGTATGGATACTGTACAGGCATACTGTGTTATGAAATAGGTATACATGTATGGATACTGTACAGGCATACTGTGTTATGAAATAGGTATACATGTATGGATACTGCATAGACATGCTGTGTTTGTTTCAGTACCTCAAGCTCCAAGGACCGTACTGCCAGTAACTGCTGTCCCCCCCCCCCCTACATCCCCCTCCTCCCTCCCTCCCTGTAGCCACAGTGACGATGGTGGAGTGGTGGTGTTGGTGTGCGTTGCATGCTGCGTCGGATTGGACCATGCTTAGGGGTGGGCCTGTGCTGTGTGCAATCCTGGCCTGCAGTGCTGTGCTGTTCTGAGGACACTGCAGACACACAGAGAGAACCTTGGCTGCCAGTTCTGTGCTGTGCTGTGTTGAGGACACTGCAGACACACAGAGAGAGAACCTTGGCTGGCAGTGCTGTGCTGTGCTGTGTTGTCAGCTTTGTGAAAGTGGACACAGCAAACAGAGAAAGAGAACTTTAGCTGTCAGTGCTGCGGCGTACTGTGCTGTGGGCTGTGTGAAAGTGGACACAGCAAACAGAGAGAGAAAGAGAGAAGCAAGACCAGCTGACATCCTGTGCTGTGCTGTGCTGTGCTGTGGGTGTGGTGAAAGGGAACTCTGCAAACAGAGAAGACTGGAAGACCTGCACTGCTCTGCACTGTGGGCAGGGAACACCACCAAGACACACTGCACTGGTTGGCTGTGTTGCAAGAGCTCTGTGTCTTTCCGACCATGGCTGGCATCAATGCAAAACTGGCCAGCTTCAGCAGAATCAGTTCCACAGTGTGGTGTGAATGGGGACATGCTTGCCCCCCTCCCCCTACCCCCCCTGACCCCCACCCTGGGCTTGAGGCAACATGGTACTGAACCCAGTTCCTGACGTGGAAAGAAAAAGAATTGAACCTGAGGACAGCGGGAATGTGTGAGCATTGTACATCGGTGGTGTTGTGGAGTGGTTCCGTTGACAGGATGCTTTGTGAAACGTTTCAGTGTGGTTTCCGCAGAAAGGGATTTAACCAAAGCATTTGTATGTATAGCCTAGACAAGACATAGCCGACCATTTATAAGGATTCTATGTGACTTTTTGCTTGGAGAGTTCTATGATTTGGAAGGTGGATTTTTCGGGGGTGGAGGTGGGGGTTGAGCCTTTTTTTCTGAAAACAGTCCTGCAGTGCAATTGATGGAGAGAAGAACAGAAAGTGGAAAGTTGACAAACGGTGTTTAGTGGAGTGGTCGTGACAACGGTTTTTTGGGGGGATCAGCAGCAGTTTTTTCACAGCGCATACGTAGAGTGAAATACGCATACATGATGTGCTGTTAGATTGGAATGATGGGCGCTGAATTTCTAAGACTGTTGACTGTGGTGATATGAATAATGATGTTTTTGGGGGTTTGTTTGGTTTTATTTTAGCCAAGTCTGGTGGAGCTGCTGGCTGTCTTGAAACCTGTAGTGGTATAGTCACCAGATGATGTAGGACATTGTCAACAGGTCATAAAGCCGTATGAGCAATATGGACCTTGGTGTAGTTTTCTAAACTTTCAGTACATTGATTGTGGTGTTTGTTAAGCAAGAGGAAGCGTGTTGAAAGCATAACTGTTCGACAAACAAGTAGACATTGAATTCTACTATCGCTGTATGAAGTTAAGTGAATTTAAAACAGGTGTGTGTGTGTGTGAAGATCAGTTGAATTCTATGGCTGTATGAAGTAAAGTGATTTTTCAACACAGTGACTGGTGGGAAACGGTGAAGGGCCGTGCTTCCCACTTGCTGTTCTCAGCAAGCTCGCTCACTGTTTTATGCACCTTTTTACATCCAGTGCTTGGTATGTAGAGAGTTAGAGGTTTGCTTGCTTTTTGTTTTTGCTGCATGACGATGAAGAAATCACTTCAGCGTATGCTACAGAAAATGTGTATGTGTGTAAAAGGTAGGGGTGATGGGAGGTAGTGACTGTAACATCCTGATGATAGCGCAAGAGCAGCATAATGGTCATTTTTCTTCTTTTTTTAAATTATTTTTTAATATATTTTTTATCCCTACACCCACAAAAAGGGTCATCACATTAGGTGGTCGTGTCACTTCAGATAGACATTGTGACCACCCTGTTCTTAATATTAAACTTGACATAGATTTGCATCAGTGCTTAATAATTATGTGGCAAATTTCTAGCTTCCGATTCTGCAGGAAAAGGAACATAAGCGTAACGTATGTAGAATGTAACCAATTTTTAACCCGTTATTTCATGCTTTGAGGAAAACGATGGGCACGCAACAGGGGAAAAAAACAGTGCGCGGTGAGTGATGGAGTATTGAGTCAAGGGCTCACCACTGGTAGTAACGAAGGAAAAGTGAGAGTGCTGTCCCTTAGTTGAGGCTGTTGGTGAGAGTAACCACCAGACATCGTTTCAGTGACTAGGGGTGTGTGTGTGGACCTGTGGTTTGACAACAGAATGGTCGCCATTGGCTGGTCAAGAACGCAGGTTTAAGTAAGTGTGAGTACCGTGGTGTTGCAGGAGTTGCGGAACTTTGTCCACAAACAACGTGAGTTGCTCCACATGGGAGAGAGAGAGAGAGACATGCTGTGGTCGTTCCAAACCCAGGAAAAAGGGGAGAGAAACATTGGTGCTGCTGTGGGGGGAAAGGGGGTGGTTACTGCCCCTTGTGGTTATGGGAGGGAGAGAGACAAAGAGACGTGGAGACACACACACACACACACACACTGACTCACACTCACACACACACACACACACTCACACTCACACGTACACACACACACACACACACACACAGCACTCTCTTCTTGTCATCATTTGTCAGAAGCTGGTGCTTTGATGGCAATTCTTTTCATTGTGTTGGTGTGGAGTTTTTATATACTACTACTACTACTACTACGTGTGACGACTTTTTTTTTTTTTTGATGTCCTGTGTACATTTGTTCTTTAGCATCATGGAGTGTATTTAAAAAGTGTTGCCCATGAATGAGGTGTGCTGGTTGCTGCATGCCTGGAATGTCTTCTCTGTGTGTGGTGTGTGCGTAACGCTGTGTTCAAATACATGTATATATGTCATTTTAAAAAAAAGGGGTTCCTTGATTTTAAAAAAAATCCTTTGTGCGTGTGTGTGTGTGTGTGTGTTTTCCAGTGTCTGTGTCATTTCTTGATAAAAGAGTGGACTTGGCTTTTTCTGTGGAGCTTGTGGACTGTGGCTGTCGTGTATATTGTGGGGGGTGGGGTGGGGCAGCGTATAACTTTATTATTATAAACACGTACCCTGGTTTAGTATGTCGTGTATTCTGTGTACAACTGTAAAGGCATGCTGTACTTGAGAGAAGCGGTCCTTGAGTGATTGTGCTGGACTTTGTGTGTGGTGTGTGGGTGAGTGTGCGTGTGATGAAAAGACGAGTGTCTTCAACTAGTATGAATGTATTTTCAGACCGTGGTCGTCTGCTTGCGAGGAGTGCTGGGTCGGTGAGGTGACAGGGATTCAGTCGGAACAGGGGGTGTTCAGTGTGTGAAGCATCCACAACTGGGTTCTTGGGTCATAGCCACGCGTGTGGTGCTAGTTTGTATTAAATTGTAATATTGACAAGTTGAGGGCAAATTGTGTCGGCTTTATCTGGGATTAGAGGGCAGATGGAAAAAGTTCAAAAGGAAAAAAAAGTAGAACCAGGGCGGTGAGGATGGGGTATGGTTTTTCAGGTATCTGTGATAGTTTGGGGAAGGGAAAAGTTGTGGGAAGGAGGAGAGAGAGAGAGAGAGAGAAATTACAAAACAGAGTAAGGAATATGCACACGTGTGTACTGGAAGACAAAAAGATGTTCGATAGAGTGAAGTTTAGACTTAGAGCATTGAAATGTTTTTGCTTCTCAATATTTGCATTATTACCATTATCATGAAAATCAGATTGTGTTATGCAGTTACTGTTTACCCAAACTGAACTCAGAAAACACACTTCCTGTTTTTTGGCTTGTCATACTTGGTAAAACAAAAAAATTTGTCGTACAAGTGCTCAGTCCTGGGAGACTGGAAGTTATACGAACTTCTTTGTATTTTTCAAGAAGTATTTTATCCATGTATTTGATCAGCTTTCAATCGTTGGGACTGTCGTGATGGTAACCATAACTTGGAAAAAGAAAAGGGAAAACAAAAAAAAATGTTTGAAGGAAGGAAGGAGGTGGTAAGAGGGATAGGGGTGGATTGGTGGTTCGTCGGCTGTGCCGTGTTGAAATGAGTTTGTAGCTGTGGTTGTGGGAGTCCGTGAAGAGGAGAAAGAAAGGAGTTGATGAGGAAACAACCCATATTGACGCAACCTCTGTGGTAATATTGTAGCCTTCAACTTAGGAAGCAGGGAGGGGAGGGGGGGGGGGGGGAATCAGCCTTTCTTTCCACTTAACCCTTTCACCGCCATGGTCGCATTTCGGCACCAGCTAGGTAAAGCACCCATGTCACTGAAATGCAACCAGATGATGGGCCTTTTGTGCATTAACCTAATGCTCTTTAATTTTCAGTGGTAGGATTGGCTTTTTTTTTTTCTACACATCACAGGGGAATCCCCAGCTATTCTTAGACACCATCTTTTCTGTGGTTCCTGCACAAGGTTAATTTGCACTCTAAACTGACTGGCGGTGGAAAGGGTTAATGCTTACAGCAAACAGAAATGCTCAGGTGGTCGAGTACATAGATTTCTAGTAATTTATTTATTTATTTATTTATTTTATTGGTTTTATGTCGAGGGTCTGTTTTTTTCCACTCCTTCATCACATATGTTGAAAAATAGGAGTTACTTTTCTTGGAATGACATGACAGTAAAATATATTGCATGAGTAAGTGAACTTTTTTTATTTATTTATTTTTTTTTTTAATGATTTTTTGATTGTGTCCGAGTTAAAAAGAAGGGCGCAGTTCAAAGAGGTGATGCGATCTCTTTTTGAAGCGGGGGTTGTGAATGTAATTTTAAAGGATTGATTCTACTTGGTGTTCGATTTTTAGTAGCATTTTAGTTGTGAGGGGAAGAAAACAAGAAACAAGCAAACAAACAAAAAGAAAGGAAAAAAAACTGTAAGAAAATGAACTTTTAAAAATGGATTGGACAATTATGAAGGAAATTATCAGCACTAAAAGTGATATTTTAGTGCTGAATAGACAACAGTCCTTGATACAGCAGTTCTAGGTGAATGATGAGACGATAAACCGAGGTCCCGTGTGCAGCATGCACTTAGCGCATGTAAAAGTACCCATGGCAACAAAAGGGTTGTTCCTGGCAAAATTCTGTAAAAAAAAAAATCCACTTCGACAGGAAAAACAAAAAAAAAGGGTGGCGCTGTAGTGTAGCAACTCGCTCTCCCTGGGGAGAGCAGCTCGAATTTCACTCGGAGAAATCTGTTGTGATAAAAAGAAATAGAAATACAAATGTTGTGATGTTTATTAAGAACAAACGTGTGTGTTACCTGCCATGTTTGAAAGGAAATACAGCATGTTTTGCAGATATTATTGCACTTGTAGTAAACACAAACCATGTACAGTAGTATTTACACAAGAGAGGTATAGATCATCAGTAGAGAAAAACAAGAAAAAAAACAAGAAAAAAAAACTTGTTTTGGATCCGCACGTTAGACTGGGCCCTATGTGCGATGCGTCCGTGGTGGCGGCCGTGACATCGGATCACGCGACCCCCCACGCGGCATGCCTCGACCGTCTCGGATTCAATGGCGACCGAGGCGCGTAGGGATACCTTTCCCTGGTGTAGGGAGGAAGGTGGGCCACTAGTCAGACCCCTGCCGGAGTCTGCACTAGTTGGGTCACGGTAAGTATGTTATTTAAACATAATTTTAGATAGAAAATTTCCTCTTAAAACCACTTAATAAAAATGATTGTAAGAGACAAAAGCAAGGGGGGAAGAATGTCATGCCAGCATAATGCTTACATTGTAGTTCGGTGAATTCCATGTGTTGTTTAGAACTGTGTTTTGTGTATTCTTTTGATCAGTTTATCACCCAGTATTGCCGTGTATCTCTTTTGGTTAAAAACAACTACGGAACGGCCCACAGCAAAATAATGGAATGAATCTAAGCAAGGTAATAAGTATCAGAAGTTAATTCTGTATTTTTTAAAAAATTTCATTGTAATTTTATTCATTTATGTATATATTTATTTAGTTTTTTTAACTTTTACTGCTGGGGTGGAATAGGGGGGTTCTTTGTTTCCCCCACCCCATTTGAAAAACAAAGATGTGAGTGTAAGGCAGAGTGACTCACTGCTTCAGTGTTCTGATGGTGTACAGAAATGTGATCCCCAACAGTTGAAAAAACAAAATGAAACAAAAAAAAACAACCAAACATAATTACCAGGAGAACCAATGTTCACAGTTTACGCTCGACCCAGTATAGACATTTGTCAGTCTTGGGAGACTATGGAGCTGTGCTCTGGGTACTTCTTCTTCTTCTTCTTCTTTTTCTTAGCTGATTCACAGTGTCAGTCCAGCTTGTCTGGTGATTGACGTCGTCCTCTCCAAGTCCTGTCTGGAGACATGAAGCTTGGTGTACGGTAGGGTTGATGTTGGCCGCTCTGGGTGGTGATTGACACAGCGTGGGGTGTGGCTGGACAGGTCAGTACAGGACTGACAGTCTCTTCCACACTGTGCTCAGGTGAAGTCTGACGCTGTCTGTCTGTCTGGCTTTGGGCATTTCTCCTCGGAACGCTGGGCAAGCATCTCTTCGAGCTTGGAGAGGCCTTTATGCACTGTCTGCCTCCAAGCGGATCGTTCTGAGGCTGCAGCATCCCAGGTGTTGAGCTTCTCCTTCTTCTTCTTCCTCGTTCGCCTCCCGTTAGGTGAGCAGCCCTGTGTCCTCGATGAAGGCTGCCGTCCGTCGCAGCTCCTCTAGGAGGGTGCCGTACAGCTTGGTGTTGAGGTTGATGTTCAGGTTGTCAGATTCCTCCTGCAGACATCTTTAACTCACTCAGGACGACAAGTTTTCTCTCTTGCTTTTCCCCACAGACGGGCCATTCGTAAGGGTTTGGAAAAAAATTACAAAAAATACAAAATACTGTGTAAGAAAATGAAACTTTCAGAACTGGTTTATTACGTGTTGAGCTATTACATTAAAAAAAAAAATTTCTCATCTTATTTTTACAGTTTTGCCATATGTAGAAAATACTGCCAATTTTTCACCCCAAATCACCATACCCATGCTCGCTTTCTGCATTAAATTCGCTTTCTTCTTCGTCATCATCCACCTCTTCAATGTCCGACCCTTCAGTTTGTAGCATTTCAAGTACTTCGGCAACCTTAAAACGTTGCCGTCACTGCCTGGTTCGCTTCACAACATTCTGAGAAGAGCCCGCTTTGCTAACAGGCTGGCACGCGAGCAGACGACCGGTCAGTGACTTTGTCAGCGTGTGTGCGAGACGGGCCACACATCCCAGGCTGACCAATCATACTGTTCGATTGTGGAGTGACCCAGAATAGCGCACTCTGCTTGGCTAATCACAAAATCACGTGTACAGCGCATGATGGAATTTTACTTTTGAAGAATGCTATTCCATTCCTTCGTCCGAATCCGTTTTGTGTAGGAATGCGTGAGCATTCCTTTGTCCGGAGAGAGTTAAAGCACAGTTGGGGGTCTGCCTGTGGGACCTTTTTTATGTGTAAGTTCTCAGCAAAAGGAGATCATTGGGGATCTGGCCATCGTGCTTTGATGCGATGTGTTTACATCCCAGTTTACACTACAGCTTGCACTCCAGTTTACGCTACAGTTAACACTTGGGTTGACAGTTTACACCCTTATGTGTACAATTTGCACTCCTGTTTGCACTCTACAGTTTACACTCCAGTTTACAGTTCGCACACCAGTGTACAGTTTACACTCTACAGTTTACACTCCAGTTGACAGTTTGCACACCAGTTTACAATACTGTTTACGCTACATTTTACAGATTACACCACGGTTTATAGTTTACACTCCAGATTTGCAGTTTACACTCAGTTTTACAGTTCACACTCTACAGTTTACATTCCAGTTTACAGTTAAGTGACTGGGGATGGTCAGTATCCTCTCTCTGTTCCCCCCACAGACACCCCCTACGATGTCCAGGAGGTGTCTGGATGGCCCAGCCTGTAGCTTTCTTCCTAAGAGATGCCGTATTCTTTGTCTTCATCCACTTCTTAGTGTTGGAATCTTCTGCCTGTTCCATGTAAATGACTTCAGCGGAGGTTAAACGTCCTCCCTGCCTATTGTGTCGATCGTATGGAGAGAGAGCTAATACTGTAAATTACAGTTCACACCCCAGCTTATACCCAAGTTTACAGTGTACACTCGACCCAGGAGTGAAGAAAACAGGCTGACAACAAGTTGTTCAGGGTTTTGCGGTATGTCAAGGGGAGAGGTGGCCCAGCGGGCTGGAGAGACCATGCTGCCTGCAGGTAACGAGTAGAGCCCCAGGTTCAAGTCCTGGGTAGAGGTTGGTCCTGTCCCTGCGCGGCGTGGATGAGTGATGGCGGTGTGGGTGCTAGTCTTTCAGATCATGTGATACAACAAGTTCCCAGTGTACAGATTGAGAGTTGAGTCGGAGCACTTGTGGAAAGATCGTGTGGTGAGGGAGGGGGTGTCGTTAGCTAAACTGCAGAAACCTGCATGCATTCACAGTGACGTGCACACATACACACACACACACACACAGAGTGACAAACATACATGCCACCCCACCCCCACGCACATGAACGCACACACACAGTGGCGCGCACACACACACGTATACACACACACACACACACATGCACATGTACACAAACAAACACACACACACAAAGTGACAAACACACACACAACACACACACACACACACACACACAGTGAAGTATCCTGAACAAGTGATACTAAACAGAGACAACCTGTCTCTCACAAAGCCAAAGAAAACTTGACAGTACTGTGGGTCTGGCCCAACAACAACAGCAACATCATCAAAAACAACAACAGCAACATCATCATCAACAACAACAACAACATCATCAACAACAGCAACAACATCAACAACGGCGGCGACGACAATGACCGCAGCAACAACAGCAACTACAAAAACAACAATAATAGCGGACAACAACAAAAAGCACATTTCTTTTCTTCCCTGTCTCCGACAGCTCTGGTATTAATTTGTACCAGTTAGTTCTTTTTTTTTTCCCTGAATACCATTCATTTTTTTAATCAAAAAAAAAAAAAGGTGAATGTTGGCATATATCCACCCTTTCAGTTGCATCAGGGAAGGGTTGCTGTGAGCAATCCAAGCAGTGCTGAGTTTGTTAGTGTTAAGAATTTTCCTGTCTGCGTAATTCGAAACCAAGTGCTTGAGGAGACAACTACACATCTCCTACAAGGAGCACAAGACCAATGACTATGTGCGGAACCTGGTCAGCAACCTTGTTCGGCCCCAAGAACCACTGTTGGCGACTGTCAAACGATGGAAGATGGCATGGTTTGGTCACGTCATACGACATAACACCCTCTCCAAAACCATCCTGCAAGGGACTGTAGAGGGAGGGCGCAGACGGGGGCGGCAGAGAAAGAGCTGGTCCGACAACGTCAAGGAATGGACCAAAATGACGATGCCGGATCTCCTCACGACAGCTGCCAACAGAACGGCGTGGCGAGCTATGACATCTTCCTCATGTCCCCCCGATGACCCCAGCGGTCGAGGGAATGAGTGAGTGAGTAATTCCCTAGAATTGGGGAACATTCTCAGGAACATTTTCAAATGCCTGGCAAACTTGGCGCTGCTGTCATTGCTGTTGCAGCCCTCCCCCCCCCCCCCCCCTCAAGGTCTGAAATGTGTACAAGCTGTACAAAACCTGATTAACTAACATGCTTTTGTTAATCAATCTGCTTTAAAAAAAAAAAAAAAAATTAAAAAAAAAAAAAGTGAATAAACGCTTGGTATTTATAATAATGTAGGACATTGTATGTCCATTTCGCTTTCCCCTCTACCCGTTGTATTTATATAGTTGAAACCTGTGTACAATTCGTATTTATAGATGCGTAAATATGAGTACTGACGTGTGTCTGCTGGTTGAAGCCTTGTATGACTCGTATTCATAGACGTGTAAATATGAGTACCGGCGAGTGTGTCTACGTTTGAAGGATGTAAAAGATGTACCTGTTGGTTAGTATGATGTGCTGTTTGCAGCATGCAAAAGAAGGAACCTGGTTGAGTCAGGATGTTGGTTTTTTTTTTTGCTGTGGAGTGTATTAGCGTGTAAACTGGTAGTATGAGTATGCCATGGCCTGACCTTGCTTTGTTCATGACAGAGAGTGGGCGAGTAAGTTGGGGCTTGTGACGTTTGTTCACTTAGACAAAACTGTAATCTGTGCTACCGGTATAAGATACGTTCTGTCTGTACTAGTCTGTCTTATTCTTGCTCTTTCTCTTTCTCTGTCTGTCAATCTCTCTCCCCCATCCTCCCACTCTCTATAATTCTTGCTCTCTTGGTTTCTTTTTTTATCTTCAAAATGTTATGATTATGAAGTGTGATTTATAATGATTATTATGAAATCATTATTATAAACAGTTAACCTGGGTTGGTTTTTAAAAAAAATTTTTTTAATTAATTTTTTTTAATAAGATTTCATTCCTGAAGTCTGTTGCCTTTTTAAACTTTTATATATGTTTATTTTCTTTTTCTTCCTTGGCATGGACTGGGTTCCTGACAAATATCTATCGTTCAGTGAGATATACATAGATATATATATATATATATATATATATATATATATATATATATATATATTGTATCCTTAGATATTTAACAGTGATACGGACAGTTCATCTTATTGTGTGTGAGGTTTTCATTCCTGAAGTCTTAGTCCAGCAGGGCTTCTGACTGGGCAAAAATATGTGTCCAGTGTAAATGACCTTACTTTGAATAGACAATTCACAGATGAGAGGAAGAAATGTGTCCCTGACGCTTTGGACATGGAGAGGACACACTGTATTTTCGTCAGGCAGGTCCTTGGGATGTTCTGAAAATGTCGAAAATAAGCACATAGAAAAAAAGGAAAACAAGCATCATGTAATCATGCCTGCGCATAACGTGTATGATTTATGTTTTGTGACAGACGCCACACACACGCACATGCACACACACACACACACACACACACACACTTCTTTTTTTTTATGAATTAAAACATTTTAAAACTTTTAAAGCTTTTGGAACGCTCTAAATGTTTTGTTAATTAACAGATTTTAAAGATCTTAAATGTTAATTCATTATGTATGAGTTTTTAAAGTGAAGAAAACTGTATTCACAGTTTTATATGGGTTGGTGCGAAATTGTATTTTGACTGCATGGATGGTGACCAGATTTCTGAAAAGCTGGCAGCATGGATTGAGTGTGCTCTGGACGAAAGACTGTTTCTGACCAGTTACCTGGCACAGGTTATTTCTTTCCTGTTATAAAGGTTTGAGGGTACTGTGGTTGAATCTGGTGTTGGACTTGTGATCCAGTGTTCACCAGAGACCAGGGTTGGAGGCCCTGTTTGGGCGTGGTGGTGTGTCCTTGGGGGAAAGGCACTGTACTCCCATTTCTCACTATACCCAGTTGTGACTTAGGTCAAGGAGGGTTAACTCTCTCCATACGAACGGCGAAAGAGACGACGTTAACAGCGTTTCACCCCAATTACCATCATCAAAATATTGCAAGTGGAAGGCTCTTATACTGAAGAGGTGAATGTTGACAAAGAATACCACAATTCTGACGACGGAAGCTAAATGTTGGGTCATTCAGACACCCACTGGACATCCGAGGGGTCTGTGTAGAGGAGAAGAGAGGACTGGCCGTACTGAGTGAGTTAAAAGGGTTAAAACTCTTTTTCCTATTACTTCTCTCCTGTATGGGTTGTTTCTGACCAGTTAACAGAACAGATTTTGTGTTGCCTGTCGTAATGTACAGATTATTTCTCAGCAGTTAAACTGTACAGGCTGTTTCTCAGTTTTTATGAATACGCAGTCGGAATTCTTTTTCATTCAATACTCACTGCAGATTATTCCCTGCCAGTGACATAGTATATAACACAGAAAAGATTGTTTCTGATTAGTTACACAATAGTGAAGATTATTTCTCATCTTTTACACAGCACAGATCAGTCGATGAGGGGTTAATGATAGAGGCAAGAAAAACCATAGTCTCCTTTTTTTCCATTTCTTTCACAACTAGAAAAAACGATTTATGTTAACTGCATTGATAGTTTACTTCTTTTTTTTTTCCCCAACCACCGCAAACCACAGTCATGTTTGGAAACAGTTAACACCTGTCTTGACAAAGGACATGTTTGATTTGGATGATAATGAGAAAAAAAGAATTATTACACTTTTCTGAATATTTAGATATGTTTAATTTGGCGGAATAGGCACTGGACTTTGTATAGAGTGTTCACCAGTGATCAGGGTTAGAGGCTCCATTTTACCATGGTGTTGTGTGCCCTTGGAAAAGGCACGTAACTCTTTTCCTCACTCCATCCAGGTGTGAATTGCATGGGAACTATTCCAGGAATTCTGGGAAGTGTGAAGCAAAGGATTGGGCTCCGCCTTCCTGTGCTGAGCCTAGGACATTGTGGATATGAAGTCACTGCCCGGATCGTCGTCAGAAGATTAGGGTCTTTAACTGGGGTCATGAAAGACGTAAGTCGAAGTGGGAATTTTTTTTTTTTTAATTTATTTATTTTTTAGAATAACATTGCAGGGATTGCCATTTGATACATTGTTCTTAGTTGGGAATGTTTTATAATTCAGAATGACATTGGATGGGAATGCAGAAGGTAGTGGGTTAGGGTTTAAGTGTGAATTAGCAAGGAAGGTTTTGCTGGGTTAGGGTTTAAGTGTGAATTAGCAAGGAAGGTTTTGCTGGGTTAGGGTTTAAGTGTGAATTAGCAAGGAAGGTTTTGCTGGGTTAGGGTTTAAGTGTGAATTAGCAAGGAAGGTTTTGCTGGGTTAGGGTTTAAGTGTGAATTAGCAAGGAAGGTTTTGCTGTCCGCCTGCTTGTAAAAGAGAAAGTGTGTATGGTTCATTTGACTTTCACACCAGAGTGACTTGGATACATATGCAGTCTTTCTTTTATGGTGGTTGTTTTTTTTGTGTGTTTTTTCCTGAGATTATTTGTGAGAAGCCTTTGAATGGTTTGGGTTTTTTTTTTATGTATGTGGTAAACTTATTTGTCTTGACTGAGTGGCTGTACTGCATTTTATTATTATTTTATGATTTTTTTGTGTAAAGACTGATGTATTTAAAATGTTGTGTAGGGAGTTTGTGGAGCATTGCCTGTTTGCTATGGAGACTGGCACTGATGAAGTGTGTAAAATCATTGTCATTTTCTGTTCTTTCTGTTCAGTGTACAGGTCTGTGCTTTATATTATACTGTCATAAAATGTTGGTCCCTTCACAGTGTTTACACCTTTTTGTTATTGGGGTGTGCGTGTGGGTGTGTTTTTCTGGGGGTGTGGGTGGGTTTGCACACACGCATGTACATGTATGGATTCATATATGTGTGTGTGAATATGTGTGAGTGTGTTTGTGGGTGGGTGTGAGTCTTAACATGTAATACAGAAGTCCATATTTGTGTGGGTTTTCTGTTGCTTTCTTTTTCTTTTATTTGTTCATATAGTTTTACTTTGTTTGAGTATGAAGGCCTGACTAAGCGCGTTGGGTTACGCTGCTGGTCAGGCATCTGCTTGGCAGATGTGGTGTAGCGTATATGGATTTGTCCGAACGCAGTGACGCCTCCTTGAGCTACTGAAACCGAGTATGAAGACAAGTACTTGGGTCAAGCGGTTCCCTGAACCCTACTGTGAACTTGATGTTACAAAACTCAAGTCACTCCCACCCTTGTGAGCATTCATGTGAAATTCACAACAGCCTTGACACCTTTTAGTAACTGGTTAGAGGGGGAGAAAAAAGGAGGGATATGTAGGAATGTACTGGACAAATAATTTAAAGGTTGTTAATTTCTGGAGTTAGATATTTGCCGCCTTTTTTTTTTTTTTTTGTTTTTGTTGTTCTAAGTGGATATTTGCCCCTCCCCCTTTCTTTCTTTTTTTGTTTTGTTCTAAGTTTACGATTAACATTGTATTAAGTTCTTGCTCCTTTATATATGAATTCAATTTGATGGACTCCACGCCCGGCTGGTTGAAGCATTGGACTTTCAATCCGAGAGTCCTGGGTTCAAAACCTGATTGGTGCCTGAGGGCTAAAGGGTGGAGATTTGTTTTTTTTTTTTTTTTTCTTTTCATCTAAAATCACTTTAAGGAACAGATGTTCAGCTGAAGAATGCAAAAGACAATGCAGAATTGTTCTTTGCAGAGTTCAGAATAGCCTTGAAATTGAATATGTATCACTGTTCATTTTTTTTTTTTTTTTTAAATGACATACAAACCAGTCGGTGTGTAGTTTCACCGTTTTATTTTTTTCATAAAATGCAGCAACAAAACAAGGAACAGGCAGTAACAACTTCATCGGGGTTTAAAAAAAAAAATGCACCAATACATTTCTGGCAAAATTATATAAATCCACCAAGCTTGAATCTCTTCAACTCACACATCGGATACACCTTTTGTTGTTTTTTCCCCCAAAAGAATAATTTCACAAAAGGAATTAGTATGAAAAGCGTTTATGACAGAGATTCTTATAATCTCAAAGTTGAGCTACATTGAAAGCATACTTCAGCTGGGTTGATGAAATTGTCTCTGAGGTGGTAGGATTTTTTTCGTGCCCTAAAACAGGGAGATATTTCGATATGTGCAATTTATACGCATATATATGAATGGGAGTAGAATATTACTATATATATATAAATCACATCATGCAGATTGTATAAAAACACATCATTTTAAGAAGGTGTGAAAAAAGGGGGTACAGAGTGAAATCTCCAGAGCCACTTGCCCTATAGCAGAGTGAAAAGTCTCTCTCTCTCTCTCTCTGTGTGTGTGATGTCCAGCTACAGAAGGAGGAATCTTCTTTGTGCCTTTTTCTGGCATGATTTGACATGTGAATTTGATAAATAAATAATCATCAACGTTCAGTTATTTCTGCACATTCCGACAATATACAAATCAAGAACAAAAGCATACACCTAATTTGATACGTATAACGCTTGAAATTACAAATCAAGAACAAAAGTATACATACAAACATATACATATATATTCGAAATAATTTGGATCTTGACTTCAGATACTAAACATCTCATCAAAAAGGAGGGGTTGTTGGTAAACCAAAGGGGAAAAGTAGCACTTCTATATATAATATATCCCAGCTCTCTCATCTTCCAAGGACAACACACGCAGAGATCAGTTAGCATTGCATGACTGTAAACTGATATTTCTTCACTTAAAATCCCACCTCTCGTCTTCCAAGACGACACATGCAGAGGTAAATTGGCATAGCATGGTTGTATACTGGTGACAACCCCCCACCCCAAAAAAAAAAGAAAAAAAAAAAAAAAGTTCTGCCAGCTGAAATTGATAACCGAAACTGTTGAATTTTTGGTGATGCAAATTTCTTTCTGTCAGAGGGACAGACTGTGTCCCATGTGGAACTTGTTCAGATTTCTGTTGGTTTTTCCATCTAAAAGGAAGGGGAGGGGGGGGGTTCAGAGACCGTCCTTCATCGTCTCATGAAATCTTCAGTGAGAAAGCATCCTTGCTTTAAAGAAACTACTTTCATTCCGAATCATTTTCAACAGTTCCCAACCTGGGCTTGCTTCTTTTCTTTTTTCTCCCTTTTTAAACAAAAAAGTTTTATCGCAAAGTCTTGCAAACAACACCAAAAAAAAGCGCGAGCTTTTCAAAGGTCAGAACAGTGGGAATGTAATAAAGATAAATTCATCAGAAAAAGTTATTTAAAAAAAAAAGAAGATAAAACAAGAGGGTAGATGGCTGCCGTAATATGACATTTCATGGCAACCTGGGAAAAGATAGGGAGCCATGATACATCATATTTCTTTGTAAAGCATAAGACGCAAGTCAAAGGGGACAAAAAGAATGTGTGTGCGTGTGTGAGCATGCATGTGTGTGTATCTACCATGTATATCTTTTGGGTAGGTGGTGTTATACAGAATGACACATATTTCATCAGTGAAGCACAAGGCATAAAAAGGGGGTGTGTGTGTCTATGGCATGTCTGATGGGTAGGGGTTGTTACAGGTTTGGATTCAACTAAAAGGAAAACTAATTCTCTCTCACTTTTGGGTTTAATCAGAAAATCTTCCCATAGCTTTTAAGGTGACTCACACACAGAATCAAATTTCATCCTTGGACTGAAGCTGGAAAAACTTCCGAATATATTTAAAAGGCTAAACACACACACACACTACATACAAAATCAAGTGCACAATCACACTCACTCAATAGATCCCATTATCTTGACAGTCACAACAGGCACTCAAACACTATGATTAACTTCACATATTTGAAGTCACACACACGCAAAGTGCGCACATACACTCAGCCATTTCCCATTCTTTTTAAGGCTACACAAACACAAACTAAGAATAAAAAATGTGAACATGCACTCAGTTACCAGAACTTTACATAATTTTCAAATCTACTCGTGCACAGAATTGAAGCGCACACACACAGAGTCACCTCAATTTCTCATTCCTTTTAAAGCTCAGTAATCACTTTTTTCCACCAACAATTCCCCTCCCTTCCCCGCCTCCATAAAAAAAATAAAGAAAAATAAAATCATCCACACAATTTGCAACGCATCCTGAATCTCTCTCTCCCTCTCTTTCAGACGATGAAAAAAAAGAAGAAGATAAACTCATCTGCTTTGTCGTTGGATGAAAACAACAATCTTTCTCCTCAAACCGATTTGCATCACAGAAAAGTTCAGCTCATCGAGAGCCACAAAAACAACAACAGAGAATGATCGCAGAAGACAGCAACGTCCAACAACAGGAAAAAAAACAACTCACCAGTGTGAGTGACATGATGCCACATTTAACAGAATTCCTCCACAAAGCCCCAGCACCAAACGGCGAATACATCATTACTTCGCAACAAGCGTTTGAAAAACAAAACAAAACATGTTCCTCTATTTCTTTATTTGTTAGAGAAACATGTTCCTCTATTTCTTTATTTGTTAGAGAAACATGTTTCTCTATTTCTTTCTGCATCTTTGTTGCTTGCAGTTCATCTGACCACACAGGTCCATATCAGAGCTGAAAAACACCGACAACATTATCATTATTCTTGCTTATCGTCCAACCAACCACACAGGGCCATATCAGGTCTGCCCAACTACACAATGTCACAAATCTCACATATATTTTTTATATATCATTAAATACCAACAAAACACAGTTTAAGACACATTTATCTTAAACATTTAGCTCCTTTGAGCAAATAAGACTGGGTCATGCTGAGGACATCAGCCATTCCATTTCATTTGTCCTCCCCAGATTACAAAAAATCATTTTGTTAAAAAAGGTAAAAAAAAAACCCAATACTTCAAAGCTGAACAAAGAAATAATATTAAAAATAAATAAAAAGCTATATAGGCAAATAACACTGCAGAATGGCAGAACATTGAATAAAAATTTTTTTCTTTTTAAACTTTAAAGGAAATTGGGCACAGAAAAAAGTCACAGGCAAACAAACCCAGAATATGCCTCTGACTGACCGTCACATCTAATTTCCACCAAAGGATTAGAAGAAGAGAAGGAAAAAAAAAAAGAAAAAGAAAAAAAAGTAAGCTGAACAGAAGCATTATTCATAAAAAACAGAAGTTGGTTGCAGCTGTCAAGTTTTGTCACAATGTGAAGAACAGTCCTTTGAACATGACCCCTTCATGACGACCACTACAGCCACCCATGGCAACAGACACCACCGGCAGTCCTGGGTAACCAAAAGGACGCAGTACAGAAAAGACTGCACAGTCATCAAGTCCAGATAAAAGAGCCAAAAATGCTGTCAATCTCCAGAAAAATGTCTCAGGTGACGGACCAGCAAGGCAAACAGGAATGAAAGAGACAACAGAAAGAAAACAAGAGCCAGAAACAAAGAGAACAGAAACAGAAATGAGGACACCTCCAGCACTCCATTTCCAGAAGGTGGGGATACTGTCTATACTGAAAGACCCCCGCCCCCTCCTCAACTCTCCCCCCCCCGCATCCCCACAGGTGTTTCCTCCACTACGGCCTTTCTGTGTGGTGTCATCGCTCTCCACTCTTCCTCACCCAAACCAGCCCCCCCCACCCCTCCCCACAACCACTTCAAATTTCACATCACACCAACATTCTTTCCACTCCTCATCATTCTCTCAACTGGCTTTTTCTCCGTTCCTTCCGCCAACAGACAGCTCGGTAAACTGATCGATGTATCACTTTGACCCCATCCTGGGTCGGAGGAGGGGTGGGGGGGGGGGGGGGAATGTTGGAAATCACACTGTGTCTGTTGCATATCCAGTCCATCGAATCGAATCAACAAGTTCAGGTAAAAAACATAAGGAAATGCATAGAATCATTCGTATGTAGAAAAGCAAGCAGCTGAAACAATTCAGAAAGAAAGAAAAAAACAACAACAAAAAAAACAACCAAGATATGCAGCGATATATTTCTAAGCTGTAATCCCTTTGAAACTCATAAAACAAATAATTCTGTAGTTAACACAAAGTGATCTTTCAGCAACATACGATAAAGCTTTTTTTTTTCCCCTTTTAACCGCAATACGCATCTTTGATTTCATCTTCTTTCAAATCCCCCCCCCCCCTGTGTGTGGGAATATTCAAAGAGCATGATTCGATTCAACACGAACAAATGGAATGAAGAAAAGAATAAAGCTGCTCAGCAAATCTTTGTAAATAAATGGTTTTAAATCACTTGCAACCTCCTAGTCTTTATATCACATCTCAGCTATATAACAAGCATCATACTCACCAACGATCTTGCATAATCAAACATTGCTCATGAATAACAACAACAAGGCTAAAAAGAAACAAAACCAAAAGTAAAAAATAAAGGCACACACACACACACACACATGCTCACACAAAACCAGCTCCCAGAATTTTCAAAACAAATCCAAGAAACTTGTGGGGCAAGTCCAGCCTTAACCATGAACACATGAGCGCATCAGAGAACGTCGACACAGACTAGAAGTGTTGGCAGAGACATGGGAAGACAAAACAGTCCACAGAGAAGACACATCGAAACTTTGAGAACCGGAAAAAAAAAAGAAGAAAGTGCATGTCTGAGTATCCACCAGAACACAAATCCGGCTAAATCCATGATGAAACAATATCTAAATACAGAAAGTCAACAACATTAACCCCATTTCCCCCTCCCTGCCACCCTCCCCCCAAAAAGGCTAATAATAAAACAAAATAAAACTATTACCATATGAAGACAATGGCCTACAGCAAGAACAAAGTCTCATCATGAAACAGAAAAAAAAGATAATGTGCAGCTATATAAAAAAAACAAAAAAACCCCATCATCACACTTCATGAAGACAGAATGAATATCCATCCCAAAATAACATTCAACCAAAAGACAGAAACCATAGGTGAAAGAAAAAAAACAAAAAAAATAACAGACAAAAGCAGAAAATATAACCATGTCAAGGCTGA
The DNA here is from genome assembly GCF_041734735.1 of Babylonia areolata. NCBI lineage: Eukaryota > Metazoa > Mollusca > Gastropoda > Neogastropoda > Buccinidae > Babylonia > Babylonia areolata. Next base: position 2,825,244 of record NC_134902.1, on the reverse strand, counting down.
ATATCAAACAATACCATCTCCAAAACCAGTACACCAAACCATGAAATGATTATGTCGAATCACAAGAAGACAGAACGCCTTCATTATGAAAAGATATTATCATGTAAATTGAATTACAAGAGAAAGAAAAAAAAACACCCACCCACAAGAACATACAAACCACAAGATGTTTTCAAATGGAAAGACAATCTTAACCAACAGGAAGAATACAGGATAACTACCAAAGTCACTCGCACTGATTTCACATTGCAGGAAGACACACACAACCATCACAAAATACTGCCTTACCGCCAGAAGACTCCAGAAGACAATATCTTACTTTGGGGGAAGACAAAATGCAAACCATAAGAAGACAATGTTTAATGCTAAAACCATATCTAATCCTGAACAATAAAAAGTATGGTCATAAGAAGAGAATATCCAAAGCCAAAGCATATTGTTCACATATGACCTTAATAAGAAGAGAATGGTCAATGCTAAAGCCGTTTCTGATCATGAATACTTAAAGGTCTGACAAAAATATGATGTCTCATGCCAAAACTGTACCTAACATGAACAATTTAAGACATGACCATAAGAATGCCTAATACCAAAAGTGTACCTAATGACAAGGAAAAACTTGTGTAAGCGAAGAAGGTGGTTTGACTGTGGGTAAGCAAAGACAACATGTAGGCGAAGACCTAATGGACCCTTGAAGAACAGCTAGCAAAGAAAAACCACTCTGTGTGGAGGAGAAGAGAGGACTGGCCGTACTGAGTGAGTTAACACCAGGCACAAACTGAGTAGAGAGTGACACTGGTGCTCCACACAACCAGACAGGTTCCAGTCACTGCTGGATCTTCTTCTTCTTCTTCTTCTTCTTCTGCGTTCGTGGGCTGCAACTCCCACGTTCACTCCTATGCACACGAGTGGGATTTTACGTGTATGACCGTTTTTACCCCGCCATGTAGGCAGCCATACTCCGCTTTCGGGGGTACTGCTGGATCAACAGTCCATCATTATTTCAGCATCTTTGATAGACTAGAACATAGCTTTTCTTTCGTTATTGTTTTTTGCCCGTTCCCCCCCCCCCCACCCTCCCCCCTGGAAAATCAAAATAGGTACATAATTCTGCACATAAAAAAATGCTCAATTAATGGAACAAAGTTTTCATTATTGTTTCCTTTTCTCAATCAAAATAAGAATAATTATTTTTTTCAAGGGAATAAAGAATACACAAACACTAGAACACAGTTTTCATTATTACTTTCTTGGCATTAAAAAAAAAAATATGTATGTTCTTTCAGGGGAATTAAAAAAAAAAAAAGTCCACTTGACAGAAGCTTAGATTAATACCATACATAGTTCAGTGTTTTCCTAAATTATTATTTTCCAAGCCAAAAGAATTCATTAAAAAATAAGCAACACGTATATGAAAAGACTCTCAAAAAGCAAAAGAAAAAGAGACTAGCATATCCCCCAGTTTGAAATGACTGGCGTACATTTTGGATAAAATATTGCAATCATAATGCAGCTTATAGTACATATGCAATCATGTGTTCGCGTACAAACCTTTTACAAAAGTTCACTGCTCATATAATGTTCAAAGATACAGAAGAAGATGTGAAAAAAGCAGCCATTTGTGGCAACAAACGCAATTATTTGTAAGAGACAAAATGGTGCACATATCACTGAAACAACAGTAAAACAGCAGGGTTTGAAAACGGCATTCAGATGACAATCAACGCTGGAATATAACAGAAAAAAATAGTATATATACACAATGTATGTACGGTATCAAGTGGAAACTTTCAATGCAGTACAATGGAAAAAGATTACTGCTGAATCTGATCTGAACATCAAAAACAACCCCCCCCCCCCCCCCCAAAAGACAGAATAAAGAGATGAGAGAAGAAAAAAAAGAAAGAGAAAGAAAAGACTACAGAAAGGAGAAAAATGATGATGGAAGGAACAAAAAGAAATTAAAAAAAACAAA
>NC_134902.1:2795769-2818269 GCF_041734735.1 Babylonia areolata | reverse complement strand
GAAACAGATGTCACTTCATTTCTCTACAGTATTTCTGACTCTGATTCCCTGGCTTGCCCGAGACAGGCCGCACGAAGGAAATGATGGAGTACAGTCAACATGAATGTCAACATCTGACAGTCGCTCTGGGTCGGAGGTGACCTAGTTCTGCCGCACCTGACAGCACCCAGAGAGGACAGCTTTTCAGATTTACGTCTTTCCACTTTCAGTGATGTTACAACAGCTGAGTGGCTAAAGCAATGGACTTTGGGTGATTCCTAATGCTCAAAGCCTGTGACATAGACATCGCTTCCTGGAAAACTGATGCCCTTGACCGCTCTCGCTGGAGGATGTTGTGCTCTAGTGGCATAAAGACATTTGAAAACAAGAGAACGCTGGCCATTAAGGAGAAGCGTGAGCGAAGGAAGCAGGGCTCAACTTCTGGAGATGTTTTCCCTTGCAGCACCTGTGGGAAGTGCTGCGCATCCAGAATCGGCCTCTTCTCCCATATGAGGACACACACCAACAGATAAGCCTGCCTGCCTACTCATCTGTCGGTCCGATGGGAGACTCCATCAACACCAATCTTAACACTGCTCGGATTGCCCATGTAACCCTGCCATACATGTTTTTCCTGCAGATTATTCCTTCATTTCATGATAATAGTTCAAAGACTTTGATCAAATGGCTTGAAAAGGAAGAAAATTATCCTAAAAAATCCCTTAAAAAACAGAGAAAACTTTGAACTATGGTCCTAACACAGGTTCGAAAAATGCAAATTCTCGTTCACAATCTCAAAACAAATAAAACAATTTTCAACAAATGCATCTGGCAATATACTTTAAAAAGGTGCTTTTGATTTATTGACAAAATTGTTTTAAAAGCATTCTCAGCAGTTACTGTTGGGCATTGACTGTCAAATGTCTTGACTTGAGAAAAGCATACCCCCCCCAAAAAAAAAAACCTGAACAGAAAACAATAAGCGACAGTCAAAGAAACCTGCAATGGAGATAACATCTAGAGACATCAGTACTGACCGAAGACTATTTATCTTTCTTTCCTACAGCCGAGCAGACCACACACATTCCTTGAACCAACACATAACAACAGTGAATATTGCGCACTTCAGTCTGATGCTAGGATCATCAGCTACAAAGAAGAGTGGTTTCCCTTGGCTACTTCTTGGACCAGAAACCCAAATGAATATGGTGTGTGTGTGTGTGTGTGTGTGTGTGTGTGTGCATGTGTGTGTGCATGTGTGTTTGTGTGCGTGTGTGTGTTGCAATGTAGTCTAATCAGAGTGTGCAGCGTAAGAGTGACCCTCTTAAGAGAGTCGGGGACCCTCCGGAACTATGAAAGAAGTTTCTGGAACACACAACATTGCCGACTTGTCAGAAGCAGTTGTGGTGAAGCGCGTATAGGCCAGTCCTCTGGCTCTGACATCTGATAAAAAACTGAAACTGAGAACACATGAACGTCTACCAAAGTTCACTCCTGTGTACCTACCATGTTCCATCATTTGTACCCTCACTGAGAGAGAGTCACAATGACATCAACACACCTACACTACATACACACAGTACATAATGACACATCACAAGTACACAGTACGCAGAGCCGCTTCAACTGCTGGCATTTCTCACTGTCTGATTTCCCAAATCAGCGTATTACACTCCCCGAACAACAGCAAAGAAAAATGAATGGAAAGAGACTACCATGAACAACCAAGGTACCTAAAAGCACGACTCGATCCTCACAACTTCTTGCACTGATAATGATAACTTCTCTTCTTCTGCGTTCACTCGTATGCACACAAGTGGGCTGTTACATGTATGACCGTTTTTACCCCACCATGTAGGCAGCCATACTCTGTTTTCGGGGGTGTGCATGCTGGGTGTGTTCTTGTTTCCATAACCCACCGAACGCTGACATGGATTACAGGATCTTTAACGTGCGTATTTGATCTTCTGCTTGCATATACACACGAAGGGGGTTCAGGCACTAGCAGGTCTGCACATATGTTGACCTGGGAGATCGGGAAAAATCTCCACCCTTTACCCACCAGGCGCCGTCACCGTGATTCGAACCCGGGACCCTCAGATTGACAGTCCAACGCTTTAACCACTCGGCTATTGCGCCCGTCAGATACTGATGACAGGCGTTTTAAATATTGCATCACCTTCCACCTCACCAAGCCTGAGAGTACATTAAAACATCAATCAGATACAACAATCTTCTCAAATGCTTACATATCACCTGGGTTGTATAAAACATAAAACAAAGCAACTGAAAGAGCAGGTGTGGGAGTGAGAGAGAAAGATAAACAAGATAGAGAGAAAGAAGAAAAGAACAAGGCCTTCAAGACTCACTTGTGATACACTTTTAAAAAAAATCCAAGCTTTTTATGTATTGAGTATAATTTCAAAATGTAATGTTTAAGATGAGAAAGATCAGTTTAAAGCAAATTAAGTCCCCTAGCATTAATTACAGAGTAATTTCCCTTTTTTACTGTCTGCACCAAAACGTTTGAAAATAAATAAAACTTCCATGCTTAGTAAAAGAAGTTCCTGTTTGAAGAAAAAATGATAATAATGACTGCTCTTGTTGTTGGGTCAGAATATCAGATCAAAGTGCCAAGTTTAGAGAATACAAAAAATATAAATATAACAGTAAATGCAGTTTGCATATAATTAGGCTTCATTTTTTATTTTTTTGTGTCCATCCCAGAGGTGCAATATTGTTTTAAACAAGATGACTGGAAAGAACTGAATTTTCCCTATTTTTATGCCTAATTTGGTGTCAACTGACAAAGTTTTTGCAGAGAAAATGTCAATGTTAAAGTTTACCACGGACACACAGACACACACACACAGACAACCGAACACCGGGTTAAAACATAGACTCACTTTGTTTACACAAGTGAGTGAAAAAAGCATACAATGAAAAAAAAAATGACAGAAATATATATAATCCAGTGGAAGGCTACAGGCCATACAGCCTGTTACAGCCATGTGGGCAATTCTTCTTCTTCCTCGTTCGCCTCCCGATAGATGAGCAGCCCGGTATCCTCGATGAAGGCTGCCGTCCGTCGCAGCTCCTCCAGGGTGCCGTACGGTTTGGCTTTGTGGGCAATGAATTCATATTCACAATGTCCAGGGCTCAGCACAGGTAGGCACGGCCCAATCCTCCCCTTCCCCCGTTTTTTCACTTTCGCAAGAGGGGAGTCCGATGCCAGAACAATTCAACCATGGAGCGTCTTCAACATATACTACATGAACAAGCCTTGATGGATTAATCCACAGCACTCCATCAATTTACAGCCAATGGATAACAAGCTCTTGAAGAATAGAACAAAGAAAATGAAAAAAAAAAACACCACAAAACATTTCGTATTTCAATCTCACAGCACCGATAATAAAATGACTGCTGGGGGAAAAAAAACAAAAAAAGATATATATATATATATACAAACACATGAAAAAAAAAGCTTTAAATACTGAAATCTATACATCCATTATCTTTCAAATATTATTTTCCAGCCATCCGCAACAGAAATGTACACCCACATACAAAAAAAAGGGAGGTAAAACAGGACCACAGATCACTCTTATATCACTATACGCACACTAACCTTCAGATAATGCATGTTTAGAAGAGGGGGAAAAGAAAAACAAAACAACAACAACAACAAAAAACCCCACTTTACAATAACATTCCACTTTAAATATTGGTGTTTTGGGGCTTTGAGGGTATTTTCCACAGCAATTTACTGATACAAGGCAGGCATTTGCATACACAGCATTTTAATCTCCCAAAGCAAAGCAAAACAAAAAAAACGCTTCAAAATCCAGCATTTCAAAATTAGTCTAGCCTAGGCTTTTCAAACCTTTTCTAGGCTTGCCTACCCACAAGAGAACCCCAGTGTAGACCTGCATAGTTTAACGATAGCAGCTAGTTCTAGTCTCATCTGACAACCACAGAACTTCCTATGTGGACCTGTACATTTTAATAACGGCAAGGGAACTAACTCTGTGAATTGTCTGCCCACCAAAGAACTCACTGTGGAAACCTGTGCAGTTCAATTCACCTACCCCACAGCAACACGTCTGCTACAACTCCCCTGGACCAACACTGCAAAAAAAAAAAGAAAAAAAAAGAAAAGAAAAAAAGATCTGTTCACCAAAATGTTGAAAATCGACAAAGATTTGTTGATTTAATCGGTCAAACAAAGTTTCGTTTCCATGCTTCCGGGAAAAAAAAAGAAAAAAAAGATCTGTTCACTAAAATGTTCAAAATCAACGGAGAATTGTTGGTTTAATCGGTCAAACAAAGTTTCGTTTCCATGCTTCCGGAATCCGTAAACGGATCCGTTTAGAACACCAACTGTACCAAGCAAGAATAAATGAAATTAGAATAGTGTGATGGGGAGGGGAGAATACTGGTACGTGGTCCACAGGGGAAGTAATCATGGAGCAGAACGAGTTCATGATCGCCATGGTTCAGATGTGATACTGCATAATGACAATACCTAAGTGGGTTTTAAACCATTTTTTTCCACTCCCAGGAAGCCTGCAAAATCTGTATTTCCAGACACATGCAATCACTGTCTGCCCACAACAGAACTCGCAGTGTAAACCTGCACAGGGTCACGATAGCAAGGGAACTAACTCTAGGCCTGTCAGCCCGCAACAGAATCCCTATGAAAGACAGGATTTCACAGTGCCACCTTCCACCACTAAATGTGTCGGCAAGTGGCTTTCTGCTTCTTTCTCCCTTTTTGTGTGTGTGTGTGTGTGTGTGTGTGTGTGTCTGTGTGTGTGTTTGACTGCAGCATGGACCATGAGTCAGAGTAACTTTAAACGTCTAAGTGTGTGTGTGTGTGTGTGTGTGTGTGTGTGTGTGTGTGTGACTGCAGCATGGACCATGAGTCAGAGTAACTTTAAACGTCTAAGTGTGTGTGTGTGTGTGTGTGTGTGTGTGTGTGTGTGTGTGTGTGTGACTGCAGCATGGACCATGAGTCAGAGTAACTTTAAACGTCTAAGTGTGTGTGTGTGTGTGTGTGTGTGTGTGTGTGTGTGTGTGTGTGTGTGTGTGTGTGTGACTGCAGCATGGACCATGAGTCAGAGTAACTTTAAACGTCTAAGTGTGTGTGTGTGTGTGTGTGTGTGTGTGTGAGTGTGTGTGTGTGTGTGTGTGTGTGTGTGTGTGTGTGTGTGTGTGTGTGTGTGACTGCAGCATGGACCATGAGTGAGAGTAACTTTAAACGTCTAGAGTGTGTGTGTGTGTGTGTGTGTGTGTGTGTGTGTGTGTGTGTGTGTGTGTGTGTGTGTGTGTGTGTGACTGCAGCATGGACCATGAGTCAGAGTAACTTTAAACGTCCACCAGAAAATATACTGGTCTCATCCCCTTCGACCTTCCTTTCAGGTCAAGGTCAAAACGCTGGTCAGACACTTAACTTTGACCTTATTTCAAGGTCATCAGGTCAAAACACTGGTCATTCACTTTGACCTCTCCAGTTTAATCCAAAAAAAAACCAACAACAAAAAATACATCAAAGGTAGATGAAATACTATATGTCATGAAGATGTATAATAACATCAATAGTAATTGATAGACTGGTTATGCTGATCACATAATGTTTTTTTGGACAAACAAAGAACCTTGTATGAAAGGGGAAAAAAACAACAACAAAAAAAAACCCCAAAAAACCCACACAAAAAACCCACCAACAAAACTTCAATGCTTTATCTTACACCCCCTTTCCACATTTTTTTTTTTCTTAGCGCAAAACCACTAACAGAGAGAAGCCACCTCCGACACATTCTGTGGTGAGCGGTCACACAAATACCCGCAACAACAAATGAAACAAACATTCAAACGTTCCTCTTCTACAACATCCCCACCCCCCACCCCTTTGATTTTTCAAATTTTTCTAAACGCCTCTCCCCCAGCCCTCGTCTTCAGCATTTCGCAATCAGCTCCGGCTTTCTTTCTTCTTTTTTTTTTTCACTTTGTCCAGGAGGAATTCCTAGCTCCCCGACCAATGGGAGTGGAGGTTTCGAGTCAAGAGGAGTTGATGGACCAATCGTACTCCTTGTACTTGATGGAGACGGGGCCGAACTTCTCCAGCTTCAGCAGCAGAATGCTGGCCCGGTCCTGCTGGTCTGGTGTCAGATACTGCATCACCCACCTGCACGCACACAGATATATCAACACACATACATAGCAGATACACATACACACACACATACATAGCAGATACACATACACACACAGATATATCAACACACATACATAGCAGATACATATACACACACAGATATATAAACACACATACATAGCAGATGCATATACACACACAGATATATAAACACACATACATAGCAGATACACATACACACACAGATATATAAACACACATACATAGCAGATACATATACACACACAGATATATAAACACACATACATAGCAGATACATATACACACACAGATATATAAACACACATACATAGCAGATACATATACACACACAGATATATAAACACACATACATAGCAGATGCACATACACACACAGATATATAAACACACATACATAGCAGATACACATACACACACAGATATATAAACACACATACATAGCAGATACATATACACACACAGATATATAAACACACATACATAGCAGATACATATACACACACAGATATATAAACACACATACATAGCAGATGTACATACACACAGAGATATATAAACACACACATACATAGCAGATACATTTTCACACACAGATATATAAACACACATACATAGCAGATACATATACACACACAGATATATAAACACACATACATAGCAGATGCATATACACACACAGATATATAAACACACATACATAGCAGATACACATACACACACAGATATATAAACACACATACATAGCAGATACATATACACACACAGATATATAAACACACATACATAGCAGATACATATACACACACAGATATATAAACACACATACATAGCAGATACATATACACACACAGATATATAAACAGACATACATAGCAGATGCACATACACACACAGATATATAAACACACATACATAGCAGATACACATACACACACAGATATATAAACACACATACATAGCAGATACATATACACACACAGATATATAAACACACATACATAGCAGATACATATACACACACAGATATATAAACACACATACATAGCAGATGTACATACACACACAGATATATAAACACACACATACATAGCAGATACATTTTCACACACAGATATATAAACACACACATACATAGCAGATACATATACACACACAGATATATAAACACACACATACATAGCAGATGCATATACACACACAGATATATAAACACACATACATAGCAGATACACATACACACACAGATATATAAACACACACATACATAGCAGATACACATACACACACAGATATATAAACACACACATACATAGCAGATGCACACACACACACACACACACACACATAGCAGATTTACACACACACACACACACAGTACACACACACACACACACACACACACACACACACTTATACACGCATGTACGTACTAAAACACACGCGCACACACACACAGACAAACACACATAGACGCACACACAGACACAACACACACACAGACACAACACACACACACACACACACACATAATACAGACGGACAGAAAGACACAGACACAGAAACACACAATTTCATTACAGACGGGGCTGGCAAAAAAGTGAGGTATCAGATACTACGACTGAACTTTCAATAAAGACAGGATTTATTGTGAGCCTTCAACAAGACAAAATGAATGGAGTGTAACTCTGCATGTCTTGATTCCAAAACAAAACACAAGTAAGGATAAAAGAATCACCAATAATGACAATATGGATATCTGAATGTACAGCCACCCAATTATGTGCTTTACTACATCAAGAACGGCTGCCAAAGGTGTGTATGATAGTCAGTCCTATCCGACTATGACCACCAGAACAGCAGAGGAGGTAACTGCCGTCCCGACTATCTGGACAAGAATTTGATTACAGTGGGGAGTGTCTTGCCCAAGTTACATCCCCACTCTCTCGGGTTTTAGGACAGTCGGCATTGGGATGGTTTCCAAAAGGCCAACTAGCCCCCCCAAGGCTGCCGTGCTAAGAACCAGTGCAATATTGCCTCCTAGTTTTGGAGCCACTGTCCTTGACAAAAGAATAAGCTGTGAATGATTTCCCATTGGAGTGGATAAACCATTCATCATACAGATATTTGATTACAACCGACGGGCGCAATAGCCGAGTGGTTAAAGCGTTGGACTGTCAATCTGAGGGTCCCGGGTTCGAATCACAGTGACGGCACCTGGTGGGTAAAGGGTGGAGATTTTTCCGATCTCCCAGGTCAACATATGTGCAGACCTGCCAGTGCCTGAACCCCCTTCGTGTGTATATGCAAGCAGAAGATCAAATACGCATGTTAAAGATCCTGTAATCCATGTCAGCGTTCGGTGGGTTATGGAAACAAGAACATACCCAGCATGCACACCCCCGAAAACGGAGTATGGCTGCCTACATGGCGGGGTAAAAACGGTCATGCACGTAAAAGCCCACTCGTGTACATGCGAGTGTACGTGGGAGTTGCAGCCCACGAAAGCAGAAGAAGAAGAAGAAATGATTACAACCCCTTCTGACTATGAAATAATTCAACTGTTTCATAACAAGGCCAGGCTGTCGTTAACGTTCCAAAATAATCTGTTCCGGTCTTTTTTTGTCGTTGCTGGTTTAGAATTCTTTGACCTTCAGTTTTTATGAAACTGTTTCCTAAGATCACAGCTCTAAAGGGGAACGAAGAGAGACAAAACAAACCCATTAACCACATCTGTGTGTTTGAAAACATGAAAGCATTGGGTTACTTTCAGTGCATGTCACATGCGAAACGATCATGTCAGGTTACAGTGGCTCGCTTTAAGCAGGGTCTAAAGTTTCCTGCCAACCTCCTGTGTATCAATTCTTTTCAAGACTTATGTTTCAGGCCTAAATTTCCTTCTCGGGTTTTTCTAAATCAGGATTCACACAGGTTTTTCATCACAAAATATAAAACCTATTCAAACCCCCATTCAGACCTAAAAAAAATGTAAATACACAGGTGAAAAAGCACACTATTCTATGCATAACGTATGCTCCTTCAATCAGACACTCTCTGCCACACAGGAGAGAGCCACAATTTCTGTTGAAAAGATCTATCTTACTTTCTGGATCAGGTTGTTGTTGTTGTTGCTGTTGTTGTTTTTAATCAGATGTAACATAATGCTCCTGTGTTTTATTAATCACACACAAAATCAACATCTGTTGGGTTTTTTGCTGTTTTTTTGTTGTTGTTTTTACCAGAAAAAGAAAGGCACTCTTTTTACAAACCTGGTCATTAAAAAGTGGTTTTTTTTAAAGATTCTTAAGGACTTAAAAAAGGCATGTCTTTTTTGGGGGGTCTTTTTTTTTTTAAAAAAAAAACTTATTAAAACAACAACAACAACAAAACCAACATGCAAATGGCAGCTGTACAGCTCTGAGCACATGACAACTGCAAAACAACAATTTTTTTTCCCTTCTCACCCCCCAACACCCCCACCCCAACCCCTACCCCAAGGAGAAGATGAAGAAGAAGGAGAAGAAGAAGAAGAAAAAGAAGAAGATATTGACGGGCCCCCAACTGACCTGATGACGTCGGTATCCGTCTGCCCAAAGTCCTGGCTGTACCACTGGAAGAGGCGAGACATGAGGATCTCGTTGGTCTGGGTCTTCATCTGGACCTCGGCCTGACAGTACGTGCGTGTGGCCGCCTCCAGCGCCTTGTCCAGGTTCTCCTCTGTGTACACGCTGATCACTGGGCACCCCTACCACACACAGCACGCAGCGTCTTACTGAGCACATCACGCATCATACACGTCACACACCATGCATACATCACACATCATGAATCGCATACACAACACACATGCACACACACATACACACACACACTCGCTGTCTCTTTCTCTCTGTGTCACACACACACACATATACAACACACATACACACACACACACACACTCACTGTTTCTCTCTCTTTCACTCTGTCACACACACATACACATACTTTGTCTTTCTTTCACACTCATATTAAACACACACACACACACTCTCTCTCTCTCTCTCTCTCTCTCTCTTTCTAACCTTTCTCAGGATATTTTGGATGGCAGTGATGCACACAGTAATCAATTTAGGAGTAATCCCATGTTCTTTAACAGCGGCAGAAAGTCATCAGACAATGTAGTTAACAATTATGGGAAATGTTTGCTTCATATGTGTACTGCACTTAATTCATGTATTATGAATGGTATATGTAATGGAAATACCGAAGGTCAGTACACTTACAGGTAATAGTGTCAATGATCATTTTTGCTTTTTTGCAAACTGATACTAACAGAAAGAATCGAATCAGATCACCAGCCCATTGAACTATGTTTAAGATTCGGAGACAGAGTAAATGCTACATGCGTGCACACATTGGATGGAAACCAGATTACTGAAACGTTTGTGTGGAATAGTAATTTACATGGTGCTTATATACTCAGGCACTGAGTTGTGATGAAACACTGCTATTATTTGATCGTGCAACATATTTGATAGATTATGATTGTAATGCTGCATTGAACACACACACACACACACACACTCAGTTTCTTTCATTCACTCATACCACACACACACACACACACACACACACACACACACACACACACACACACAGATAGTGCACCAAAGAACCCCTAACTAAACCCTCTCCTTCAGAATCAGAATTTCACCACACTCCAATTAATCTCTCAAAGGAGCTTTCAATGCTTGCTCTTATTTTAAATCACCCATACTAACACTGTCTTCTGGGGGGGGGGGGGGGAAGGAAAAATCAATATCTCCAAGATTTGTATACATGTGTGTGTGTGTGTGTGTGTGTGTGTGTGTTTGTGTGAAAGAGAGAAACAGAGAGAGTGTGTGTATTTGCACTTGCCTGTATGTGTGTGTGTGTGTGTGTGTGTGTGTGTGTGTGTGTGTGTGTGTGTGTGTTTGTGTGTTGAGTGTGTGTGAAAGAGAGAAACAGAGAGAGAGAGAGTGTATTTGCACTTGCCTGTGCATGTGTGTGTGTGTGTGTGTGTGCGCGCGTCCATGTCCCTGTGTGTATGAATGTTTGAGAGAGAGAGACAGACAGAGAGAATGTGTGTGCGTGCGCGCACACACACACACATGCACGTTCACATATTTGTGTGTGCACTAGCTCAAATGTTTACTCCCCATCTTTTCACTGTCAAACATCTTAAAACAGAAACAGTGTCTCTCTTGTCCATCACCCCTGCCATGAAAGACAAGAAACATACCCAGACTTAAAAAGAAAAGAAAAGAAAAAAAAAAGAGAAACGTCTCATTCTTTCAAACACAGTATCAAGTCCTCAAGTCCTCCAATAAAAAAAAAAAAAAAAAAAAAAAAAATCCCAGATATACAGTTACCCCCACAACAACTAAAAGCCCACATTTTTTTTATGTGTGAATAATTCATCAAGCTTTTAACAAAAAAAGGTTGGGTTGTTGTTGTTTTTTGTCTGTCACACACTTGTTAACTGATGAGATCTTAATAAACAGACATCTCCTTGCCACCCCATACTCCCCACCAACCAACAACTCCCATTCGGTAAAAAATAAAAATAAAAGAAGAAAGAAAGAACCCTTATGTTTGCAAAAATCCTCTGTTTGCAAAACATTCTTCTCCTCCTCCTCCCTCCCTCCCTCCCCTCTCTTATCTCAGTTACAGAGGTCCCCCCCCCTCACCCCACCCCCTGCCTCATACAGCCACCATGTCATGAACTTCCTCTCCTAAAGATCCATCATAATACAGACCTTACTTCTTCTTCTTCTTCTGCGTTCACTCGTATGCACACGAGTCGGCTTTTACGTGTATGGCCGTTTTTACCCCGCCATGTAGGCAGCCATACTCCGTTTTCGGGGGTGTGCATGCTGGGTATGTTCTTGTTTCCATAACCCACCGAACGCTGACATGGATTACAGGATCTTTAACGTGCGTATTTGATCTTATGCTTGCATATACACACGAAGGGGGTTCAGGCACTAGCAGGTCTGCACATATGTTGACCTGGGAGATTGTAAAAATCTCCACCCTTTACCCACCAGGGGCTGTCACCGTGATTCGAACCCGGGACCCTCAGATTGACAGTCCAACGCTTTAACCACTCGGCTATTGCGCCCGTCATACAGACCTTACAATTTTTTTATTTTTTTTTCCAAATAACAAGGGGATTTAAATTGTATAAGGTATGCCACTATCCTCTCACACACTGAAACAGCTGTTTCAGGCACATACGCACCATGAACTGTTTCCAAAATGTACTTGGAAAATTGATGTTTCCCGTCCAAGAATTGACATTTATTCAGTGGTCTATAGCTGTCACTTTTCACCTCTGGTTATATGAGTGGTGCTCATAATAATAATAATAATAAAATTCAGCATCACTTTACTGTGCCCACAAGTTAAAAAAATAATAATAAATTTTTTTTTTTTTTTAAAGTGCAAGTTCCCAGCTGGTCCACAACTTTTTGGTAAAACCTTCTACATTATATTCCAAAACAGCGAAAAGAAGGATCCTTTATCTTTTGTGAATTTTTCATCCTCCCTCCCTCCCTCCTTCACCTTCTCTTATCTTAGTGGGTCTCCATTTCTCTCTCTCTCTCGCTAAGCTGATCGCTAATCGAGCAGTGCAAACAGTTGTGATTTGAGCAAACCTGGCTCTCTGTCTCTGTCTCTCTCTGTGTGTGCTGCTGACACCATTTCTGCACCACTCTACATGCAGCTCACACATTTCTGACACACAATCCCCTCCCACCCCCATCCCCCCTCCACACACACACACACACACACACTGGCTAAGCGCCCAAATCAATCTTTTCTGGGTCAGTAGTTTTAAGCTTCAGTTTATCTTTCTGCAAAGGTGTTTGTTCCGCCCCACCCTCTCCCTCTCCTTCACCCCCCACCCCTTCAACACCCCCCCCCGGCCCCCTCTTCCCCCAAGGGCTTGATTCTTTTCACAATGACTGATCTTCCAGTTCATAATTCATCTCCCTTTCTTTCTCTCTCTCTCACACACACACCATCTCTCTCTCTCTCTCCATTTGTGGTGTGTGTGTGTGTGTGTGTGTGTGTGTGTGTGTGTGTGTGTGTGTGTGTGCGTGTGCATGTGTGTGTGTGTGTGTGCATGCGTGTGAGTGCGTGTGTGTGTGTGTGTGTGTGTGTGTGTGTGTGTGTGTGTGTGTGTGAGTGCATGTGTGTGTGTGTGCATGTGTGTGCATGTGTGTGTGTGCATGTGTGTGCATGTGTGTGAGTGCATGTGTGTGTGTGCACGTGTGTGTGTGTGTGTGTGTGTGTGCATGTGTGTGTGTGTGTGTGTGTGTGTGCTTGTGTGTGCGTGTGTTTGTGCGCGCGTGTGCACATGTGTGTGTGTTTGCATGCGTGTGCACGTGTGTGTGGGTACATGAACGTGCGTGCAAACGCGTATGCCGCGTGTGTGTGCATCCTATCAGATGAAACAGACTGAGAGAGAAATGGAGATGTGGGAATGTGTGTGCACAACAAACCCTCCTGCACACAACTGCAGTGTGCTTTACTCTGCCAGTCAGCAATTTCTCACTGCTGAACTGGAAACAGCAGGCCCCAGACTGTGTCACCCACAGCACAGCAACACACACAAGGGCACCCTCACTTTTTAACCGTGAAAAGTACTGCAGATTCTTCTTCTTCTTCTGCGTTCGTGGGCTGCAACTCCCACGCTCACTCATATGCATACGAGTGGGCTTTTACGTGTATGACTGTTTTTACCCCACCATGTAGGCAGCCATACTCCGTTTTCGGGGGTGTGCATGCTGGGTATGTTCTTGTTTCCATAACCCACCGAACGCTGACATGGATTACAGGATCTTTAACGTGCGTATTTGATCTTCTGCTTGCGTATACACATGAAGGGGGTTCAGGCACTAGCAGGTCTGCACATATGTTGACCTGGGAGATCGGGAAAAATCTCCACCCTTTACCCACCAGGTGCCGTCACCATGATTCGAACCCGGGAGCCTCAGATTGACAGTCCAATGCTTTAACCACTTGGCTATTGCGCCCGTCTACTGCGGATTCATTTAGTTTCTGGATGACTGAAAAGTAATGCTGTTCTAAATAAACTGATACCAAGTCAATATCAATCACTTTCATCAATTCTCTGGGTAATTAAATTCATTTTGTGCTGGAAAGAAAACACAACTTGAATGAATTTACACACACACACAAAAACAGGTCAAAAGTGGAAAGTGCGTGAAACATTCTCATGTTTGGAACTTACATATTAACATGCTGAAGTTGTTTTTTGTTGTTGGTTTTTTCTTTGTTTAACTTTGTTTTTGGGTTTTTTAATGTATTTTTTTGGTGTGTGTGTTTTAATGCTTGCTTTGTTTGACACTGCTAGATGGAACTGTGATTCAACATATACTACATAGTGTTAATATATCCTCTACACCCTAGGAAAGAGCAAAAGAATCCAATCTCTTTGAATATTTCAACACCTTTCCTTTGCTGACATGACGACTGGAACCTTCAGGCAAGGAAAGAGAGGACGGCGCATGCAACAGCCCAGCGGTTAAAGCATTGAACTTACAATCCAAAGGTTTTGGGTTCAAATCCCAGACTCGGCAAATGGCGGAGATTTGTGCCCCATCTCCAAGCTCAGCATACGTTCAGACCTGCTAGAGCCTGAATGTTCTTCGTGTGTGATAAGGATCCCATACAGTTCAGACCTGCTAGAGCTTGAATCTTCTTCGTGTGTGATAAGGATCCCATATAGTTCAGACCTGCTAGAGCCTGAATCTTCTTCGTGTGTGATAAGGATCCCATATAGTTCAGACCTGCTAGAGCCTGAATCTTCTTCGTGTGTGATAAAGATCCCATATAGTTCAGGTAAAGATCCCATATAGTTCAGACCTGCTAGAGCCTGAATCTTCTGCGTGTGTGATAAAGATCCCATATAGTTCAGACCTGCTAGAGCCTGAATCTTCTTCGTGTGTGTTAAAGATCCCATATAGTTCAGACCTGCTAGAGCCTGAATCTTCTTCGTGTGTGCTAAAGATCCCATATAGTTCAGACCTGCTAGAGCCTGAATGTTCTTCGTGTGTGATAAAGATCCCGTATAGTTCAGACCTGCTAGAGCCTGAATGTTCTTCGTGTGTGATAAGGATCCCATATAGTTCAGACCTGCTAGAGCCTGAATCTTCTTCGTGTGTGATAAGGATCCCATATAGTTCAGACCTGCTAGAGCCTGAATCTTCTTCGTGTGTGATAAGGATCCCATATAGTTCAGACCTGCTGGAGCCTGAATCTTCTTCGTGTGTGATAAGGATCCCATATAGTTCAGACCTGCTAGAGCCTGAATGTTCTTCGTGTGTGATAAAGATCCCGTATAGTTCAGACCTGCTAGAGCCTGAATCTTCTGTGTGTGTGATAAGGATCCCATATAGTTCAGACCTGCTGGAGCCTGAATCTTCTTTGTGTGTGATAAGGATCCCATATAGTTCAGACCTGCTGGAGCCTGAATCTTCTTCGTGTGTGTTAAAGATCCCATAATCTATGTCCGTGTTCGGTGGGATACGGAAACACAAACATACCCAGCACGCACATCCCCGAAAACAGAGTATGGCAGCCTCAACAGTGAATTTTTTTTTTTTTTAAATGGTTCAAACACATAAAAGCCTACCAGTACATGTATGAGCGACCATGTGAGTTTTAGCCCATGAATACAAAAAGACTGATAGAAAGAAAGAAAGAAAGGGCCATTGAGTGGCTGGAGATATGGACTGTTCTGAGCATACTGTCCCAACAACGCAGCTACTGACATCACGGTTGCTCAGCAACAGATTACAATGATGAGGGTGTGTGTGAGTGGGTGTTTGTCCCCTTAATAAAAACCCTGGCTCTTCATTCTAGGTCAAGTGCGTGTGCGTGTGCGTGTGTGTGTGTGTGTGTGTAGTGTGTAGAGTGTGTGTGTGTGTGTGTCAACAAACCTAGTCTATTTACTCCAGGACAAAAGTGCAAATTGTGTGTGTGAGTGTGTGTTTATATGTATGTGTATGTGAGATTGTATATGTGTGTATGTGAATGTGTGTGTCTGTCTTTGTGTGTATGTGTGTGTGTGTTTATGTGTGTGTGTGTTTATATGTGTGTGTGTGTGTGTGTGTCGCTTTTCTCAACCCGGACTATTAATTCTAAAACAAAAAGTATGTGAGTGTATATGTATGTATGTGTGTGTGTAGGTGTGTGTGCATGCATGCACACACGTGTGTCTGTGCACGAACGCATATATATGTATGCATGCATGTGAGCAGGCGTGAGACACACACATCAGCGAGTGCATGCACATGTAGTCTCAATACCCCCCCCCCCCCAGCCCACACTACCCCCCCTCAGTCTGTTCAGTCTGTGCAGGACAACAAACAGACTGAACTCATCCACATGAAGGGTCCCCTCTGCTCTTCCCTCCTGGCCCAAAGTTCACCCTGCCTCTTTTCACACTGTCTGTGGACACACGCTTCTTCTTCTTCTTCTTCTGCGTTCGTGGGCTGCAACTCCCACGTTCACTCGCATGTACACAAGTGGGCTTTTGCATGCATGACCGTTTTTACCCCGCCATGAAGGCAACCATACTCCGCTTTCGGGGGTGTGCATGCTGGGTATGTTCTTGTTTCCATAACCCACCGAACGCTGACATGGATTACAGGATCTTTACCGTACGCATTTGATCTTTTGCTTGCGTATACACACGAAGGGGGTTCAGGCACTAGCAGGTCTGCACACATATTGACCTGGGAGATCGTAAAAATCTCCACCCTTTACCCACCAGGCGCCATCACCGTGATTCGAACCCAGGACCCTCAGATTGAAAGTCCACGCTTTAACCACTCGGCTATTGCACCCGTCGACACATGCTTCTTTTCCCCGCAAAATCAATCGGATTTTCTTCCCCCTCTTCTTCTTCTTCTCCTGCATTCGTGGACTGCAGCTCCCAAGCTCTGAATGTTAGTGTGCAGCCATGACCAAACTGAACAGAGTGTGCAAAAGTAACATCCCATTCTCCGCAGAATTCAAACTCTACAAAGCCCTGGTAGTCTCCATTGTACTGTATGGTCGCGAGGCATGGACACTGACGGCCGAAACTGAAAGGAAGATCCAGGCCTTTCGAGAACAAATGCCTGAGGAAGCTCCTTCAAATTCCCTGGATCGAGCACAGGACCAATGAACATGTACGGAGCAGAACTGAGAACCTTGCTGGACCTCAGGAACCTCTCCTTTCAACTGTGAAGAGACGCAAGCTGATATGGTTTGGACACAACACTCAACACACCAGCTTGTCCAAAACAATCATGCAAGGCACCATCGAGGGCGGGAGAAGAAGAGGAAGACAGCGGAATAACTGGCATGAGAACATCAAACAATGGACCGGACTCCACACACGTGAGCTGCTGCCGGCGGCTGCCGACAGAGACAGATGGAGAAGGGAGGTTGCGTCTGCGGTCCTCAAGCTTCCCCCAACAACTAGTTATGGGCCTGACGTGAGGTGAGGGGAGGTGGATAATTTCCTGCGTGACTGTTTTTATAATAATAATAATAATAATGGTATTTATATAGCGCTGAATCTTGTGCAGAGACAAATCAAAGCGCTTTCGCACCAGTCATTCACACGCATGCATAACTCTAAAACTGTAGAAACTAAAGACAAGGAAGAGGCAGGCAAGGGAGGCTATTTTGGGAAGAGGTGGGTTTTAAGGCCAGACTTGAAAGAGCTGAGTGTGGAGACCTGATGAAGCGAAAGAGGAAGTTCATTCCAATTGCAAGGTCCACTGACAGAGAAAGAACGGCAGCCAACAGTCGAGTGTTTGAATCTGGGTACGTGTAACTCCGTTTATGGGGGTGTACATGCTGGGTATGTTTTTGTTTCCATTGTCCATTGAATGTTGATATGGATTATCAGATCGTTAACATACGTATTTGATCTTCTGTGTGTGTTTACACACAAGTAACGTTCAGGCGCTAGCTAGTCTGCAAAATCTTTGACATTGGAAATATCTCCACTCTTAGCCCGCCAGGTACCGTGACCGAGAATGGAACCCAGGACTATCTGGTTGAAAGTTTAATGCTTTAAAACCACTTGCCTGTTGTTCCGTCAATCTGATTCATCACAAACGAAACCCTCGATGTCATGCTAAGTAAAAAGAGGCAGAGCTGGTGCACAGCGTACCCGGTGAAACAGTGTTGGAAATGATAATCAATCTGCACTGATGTCATCCATCAATAGGGTTGGGGGAGGATACACTGACTATCATTCATTTCAGTTTCAGTTTCAGTAGCTCAAGGAGGCGTCACTGCGTTCGGACAAATCCATATACGCTACACCACATCTGCCAAGCAGATGCCTGACCAGCAGCGTAACCCAACGCACTTAGTCAGGCCTTGAGAAAAAAAAATCCATTCTGAGTCACATGAACCCTCCAACAAGGATCTAGCAGGGAGACGATCAACGGAATCTGATTCTCCACCTCCGGGCTGCGTAACAAAGGTCATGTTACCCCACTCTGATTCCCTCTCCAGTGCCAGTTAAAACATGCATGGATGCTTTCAGGAAAGAAGCATCAGCTCCATCACAAGCTCAGCTTTTTAATATACGCTAAAACATCTTCACCACGGCTGTAGTGATGTGCTTATTCTTGTCTTCTTATTTCAACAGATACAAAAAGTGAGGGATATGCCTTTTTGTAACCGGGCTTCCATATCTTCCATAACACCGCCATCCTTTTTTTTCTTCTTCAATTTCCATTAAAACTGGTCTGAAAGTCCAACAGTGAGGAGTGGAACAGCAGAGTGGTTCATCAGCAGAGTGGGTTCAATCCCAGCACTGCTATCTGGTGGATTAACTCTCTCCATACGAACGGCGAAAGAGACGACGTTAACAGCGTTTCACCTCAATTACCACCATCAAAATATTACAAGCGGAAGGCTCTTACACTGAAGAGGTGAATGTTGACAAAGAATACCACATTTCTGACGACGGAAGCTAAAGGTTGGGTCATTCAGACACCCACTGGACATCCGAGGGGTCTGTGTAGAGGAGAAGAGAGGACTGGCCGTACTGAGTGAGTTAAGGGGTGGAGATTTTCCCCACCTCCCAGGTCGTCATATGTGTGCAGACTGTTAACCGCCTTCAACCCCTTTCTGAGCATACATATGTACAGCAGCACATTAAAAGATCCAGAAATCCATGTCAGCGTTCAGGTTAGGCCAACACAAACATACTCAGCAGCGTGCACGTCCCCGAGGACGGTGTGTGGCTGCCTAAACAGCTGGGGCAAAAATGATCTCATGAACAAAATCCAAGTTGCACATAAAAAGTCTATAAGAGAGTTCCAGACCACAAAAAAGCAGGGGGTAGGGAATAAATATATTTCTGAAGTTATACTTAAGTGCTGCATCATATCACCAAATAACGTTTAAGCCACTGTGTTAGTGTACTTTAAAGAAAAAAAAACAAACTCCAGCACTAGCTTTTAAGAAACCACACAACCACCGTGAGTGTACCTTGAACACTGAAAGGGGGGAGGGGGGGGGGGTGAAGATAAGGATTTGATGCTTGAGTGGTTGTACAAAGATGTGACATAAGTGTGTTAACACCGTTCATTGTGTCTGTGTGTATGAGACGGAAACCGGAGAGGGCAGAGAGAGAGTATTCTTCTTCTTCTTCTGCGTTCACTCGTATGCACATGAGTGGGCTTTTACATGTATGACCGTTTTTACCGTGCCATGTAGGCAACCATACTCCGTTTTCGGGGGTGTGCATGCTGGGTATGTTCTTGTTTCCATAACCCACCGAACGCTGACATGGATTACAGGATCTTTAACGTGCGTATTTGATCTTCTGCTTGCATATACACACGATGGGGGTTCAGGCACTAGCAGGTCTGCACATATGTTAACCTGGGAGATCGGAAAAATCTCCACCCTTTACCCACCAGGCGCCGTCACTGTGATTCGAACCCGGGACCCTCAGACTGACAGTCCAACGCTTTAACCACTCGGCTATTGCGCCCGTCAGAGAGAGAGTATGAAGTGAAAGAGGCGGAAGGGAGAATACAGAGAACAAATGATAATAATAATAATATGAAATCAGTGAAACAACAGCATACAATAACAATAAGAAAGAAAGAAAATTTCTACTACCACTGGTATCAGTGTTTGTACATTCTGTGTCTGTAGACTTACTGGAATATGTAATGATACATGTTTCTGAAGCTCAGGACATGATGGTCCATGCGTATATCTTTCACGCGGCACTGATATTGCATAATACGTACACGCTGGTAACACGCATGGCATAAAAGCTGGTGTATTAATCACGCATGCCTGCGTGCGTATAAATCAAGTGTGCTTTGAGATACTGTTTAAATAATTTTAGGGGCTGGGATGAGCCAGGGGTACAGCACAGCTGTGTGTTGGTATCAGTGTAACACTGCCTGTTTTCCTCCAAGCACTTTTGTATTCCCCCACAATAAGTAAAGTATGGTATGAGCATTTTGTACTGATGGTTATGTGTATCGATACTGATGTAATATTGCTGTAAAGCACTTCATATTTCCTCCCAAAATGGGGATGGAAGATACCTCACATATACATACATATTACCATTGATGAGTTTACATAAATACACGGACATTGTCATCAATGAGTTATTTGGCAACATAAAGTGATTAGCAGCTGGGCTGTAAGCAAAACACACACACACACACACACGCACACACACACACACACACATACAAACACACACACGCACGCACACACACGCACACGCACACACAAACACACACACGCACACACGCACACACACACACACACACACAGAGTATGTATGTACATATGTGTGTGTACATATGTGTGTGTGTGTGTGTGCATGTGTGTGTGCATGTGTGTGTACAGATAGACAGACAGACAGACAAACAGACAGACAGATAGACAGAAAGATATTATCAGTGCTGAGTCATGTGACAATATGAAGAGGGCACAGCTGGAATTCATCTCATTCCTTTTGTTCAATGTCCACTGTTCTCTCTTGCTTACAATCAATGTCTATTCACTATATTAATGTCTATTCACTATAAGCGTTTTTAGACGGAAAGGAGTAAAGTAGTGGATAAAGGAAAAGGAATGCATGTGAATCTTAGTGTAAAAAAAAAGTGTTCATGTTATGTATCAGAGGAAGAGTATACTATAAGAAAAAGTCTAAAGAGATTGTGGTGTGTATTGAATGAGGTGTCGTGGGAAGGAGAATATGTATATGCGTATCAACTAAAGAGATTGTGGTGTGTATTGAATGAGGTGTCATGGGAAGGAGAATATGTATATGCGTATCAACTAAAGAGATTGTGGTGTGTATTGAATGAGGTGTCATGGGAAGGAGAATATGTATATGCGCATCAACTAAAGAGATTGTGGTGTGTATTGAATGAGGTGTCGTGGGAAGGAGAATATGTATATGCGTATCAACTAAAGAGATTGTGGTGTGTATTGAATGAGGTGTCATGGGAAGGAGAATATGTATATGCATATCAACTTAACAGATTGTGGTGTGTATTGAATGAGGTGTCATGGGAAGGAGAATATGTATATGCGTATCAACTAAAGAGATTGTGGTGTGTATTGAATGAGGTGTCATGGGAAGGAGAATATGTATATGCGCATCAACTAAAGAGATTGTGGTGTGTATTGAATGAGGTGTCGTGGGAAGGAGAATATGTATATGCGTATCAACTAAAGAGATTGTGGTGTGTATTGAATGAGGTGTCGTGGGAAGGAGAATATGTATATGCGTATCAACTGAAGAGATTGTGGTGTGTATTGAATGAGGTGTCGTGGGAAGGAGAATATGTATATGCGTATCAACTGAAGAGATTGTGGTGTGTATTGAATGAGGTGTCATGGGAAGGAGAATATGTATATGCATATCAACAAGTATTAACCTACAACAATGTAAATGTAAATAACAACATTAATTATAACACATCAAAGGAGGATACCAACTGGACTGGAGTTTAAAATTTCTGAAAACATTCTAAGCAATGAATAATCATTCAAAATCATACAATCACTGTGTGGATGTGTGCGTGCGCATGCATGCATGCACACAAGTGAACATGCATGAGTGTGGGGGTGTGCATGTGCATTTGTGTATATGTGTGTAAAGTTTGGGTATGTGTCTGCGAAAGTGTGTGTAAGCATGTGCACATAAATGCAATGTGTGTATATGTGTGCGTGTGTGTGCGTGCATACGCATGAAAGTGTGTGTGTGTGTGT
>NC_134902.1:2785769-2790769 GCF_041734735.1 Babylonia areolata | reverse complement strand
TTCGTTTCCTGTGTCATTCAATCAGATTTCAGACGCACACACATACACACTGTGCCTGTGTAGAGGAGAAGAGATGACTGGCCATACTGAGTGAGTTAACCTGTCACCCTGTATTCTGACTACAAACCTAGACAAATGAAATGAAATGAAATTATGGTGCTTAGAGCCTCGCCAACCACTAAGGCCATCTCAAGGCTATCGCCGCGTTAATAACTACTACAGGGGTAAAAAAAACAACAACAATAAAAACGAGTCACCACTTCAAACTTTCCACTCCAAAGTTTAAAAAAAAACTTCCATAGTTTAAAACCTTCAAATCTGGTTTAAAATGTTCACTTCTTTTAAGAAGTCCATCAGCACCCACGGAGGGACATCACGAAACAAGGTCTTCAAAGAAACTGCCGTGTAATGTCTGTGTCTAACGTCATGCAGATCCCAACAGTCAAGGAGCACGTGTTTCACGGTGAGAGACTCATCACAGGGAATACATTGAGGGGCCTCTTCCCCCTTTAACAAGTAAGAATGAGTAAAAAAAAAAAAAGTGTGCCCCCCACGCAGTCTGCACAGAACAGACTCCTCCTTTCTGTTCTTCACCCCAACCTAGACAAACCCACCCCCACCTGTCCCCCCCACACCCCCCCTTTCTGGTGTATAAGCATGCAGGTGACGAAATGCGCATGTTAAAAAGATCCTGTGATACAGCTCAGCGTTCAGAAACAAGAACATACCCAGTATTGGCAGTATGCACACCCCTGAACTGATGTATGAGAATGAGAGTGTGCATGACTGAAACCTCACTGAATGACAAAGGAAACGAAATGATGAGCGCCCAGTGACGCATCAGTGCCGTCCGGAACATACACACACATACTCACACACAAACACACACACACACACTCACACACACACACACACACACACACGCACCACATCCTCCTCCCTCCCTACCTCTCAGAATGCCGTGTTCGATGTCGTCCGGGGTGAAGGTGAAGCCCCCTATACTGTAGGCCACAGTCTTGAAGAAGTGCGGCACCTTCAGCACAGAGTCCGGCAGCTTGGCCTGCTCCACCAGGCCATGGATCGTCAGGGCATTGTAGACGTCTGGTGCCGGGTTAAGGAATTGTGTGATATATACATGTGTGCTTTTGTCCGGATTCCTTTTTTATCAAGCGTGGAATCACAGTGAGAAAGTGGCAAGGGATGGTGTGTAAAATAATGATAAAATAATAACTGCAAGGAGAAGAAATAATAGAATTCATCAGAAGAAAATAAGTAATAATAAGAAGAAGAAGAAGAAGAAATACAACATTAATAGTGATGATGATGATGATGATGACGGTGATGTTGATGATGATGATGATGACGGTGATGCTGATGATGATGATGATGATGATGATGATGGTGATGATGATGATGTTGATGATGATGATGATGACGACGGTGATGTTGATGGTGATGACGATGATGATGATGATGTTGATGATGATGATGTTGATGATGTTGATGATGATGTTGACGATGATGATGATGATGGTGATGATGTTGATGATGATGGTGATGATGTTGATGATGATGGTGATGATGATGATGATGATGATGATGATGATGTTGATGATGATGATGATGATGTTGACGACGATGATGATGATGATGTTGACGATGATGATGCCTTGAACTCTGATCCCTGGCCAACACTGGATCAGAAGTCACGGCCTTGAACCCTGATCACTGACCAACACTGGATCAGAAGGCAAAATGTTCAGGGCAGTCCAGTGATTCTACTACACCTATAAAGTTTAATATAGGAGCACACACACACACACACACACACACACACACACACACACACACACACACACACACACACACACAAGAAAAGACAGATAAATGTGTGTGAAGGAGAGTCAGGAGGGATTAACCCCTTGAATACCCAAGGATGGAAATTTCCATCTGCTTCATTGTTAAAAAAAAAAAAAAATCCCATCATAAAATCATTAAATTCATGTGAAATAGCCACTATTGGACAGTGTGCTCATTTTCCTTTCAGAAAAGTATAGATCATATATATACTTTCTGTTTAGTAGTTTGCGTGCCAGATTTATTACCTTTTTAACCCTCCGTGACCAAACTTTCCCTTGGCAAATAGCTGTCACTGAGCATAGAACAGGCTTGGCACTGAAAGGGTTAAGGAAGGACACCCCTGTCTGGACCACACTTCAGCGTCCTCCATGCTCGCCTTCACTGCTGGGGGGGAATCGCAGCCCTGCATTCCTTGTCCCTCCATTTCTCTCCACCAGTCCATGAACACCTACCCACCATACTGGTAACCACCGCAGATGACGATGCATACGTGTCCAGTTCCTTAGAAAACCCCGTGTGATCGGTTATCTCTCTGATGAATGAGGGGGGTGGGGGGGTGGGGGGGGGGGAATCAATACTGGGCAAAATAAAATACAACAGCTCACGTTACCCAGGCATTCTATAAAAGGTTAAAGGTCTCATATCCTTTTACGACCACCACCACCGGAGCAGTGAATCCATAGCCACTGTGTCCAGGGCTCGGAATAGGAAGGCTGGGGGCCCAATCCTCTCCTTCCGTTGTTTCTCCCTTCACCCTTCCATGAACTCCAACCCACAACCATACTCTAACCTGCACAGATGATTATTCATAAGCGTCATGTAACCACTCCCCTTCGAAACCCCATGTGATCACTCATCTCTCCGCGGAATGAGATAAGAAAGAAAGAAGAAAAAAAATCCATAAAGGGCAAAACGGCATCTTCTTTTACCCAGACAATCTACGTGGTTGATGAAATCCGAGGCGCCAGCCATCTCATCTCAGAAGAACAGATAAACGACCTTGCAGTTCTCTCGAAGAAAAGTCAATCCACTGCAGGTGATAAAATGTCTTTCAATGTGGCAAGCAGTCACGAGGGGCGTGACAAATATATTCGTGGCTATGAGTTGAAATCAACACAGACAGACCGACCGCAGATGTTTTACTTTTCACTGCTTCGTCTTCATGAAGAAATCGATTATCAACATCCATTCATCCATGGTGGGATTCAGATAAATCAAGAATTCTATTTCAACCCCAAGATCGTGTATGTCAAGAAGGCAATTCGCTGTGTTGAACAAGATGGAAACAACAGACATTTCTCCATTTTCATGGACACATCTCTTTAAAATCCATTTTCCTGCACTGGCAGTCGATTTCCAGTGAATATAAAAAAATCTACAATGTTTTTAATCATTGTATTCTAATTCAGATTATGAAAAAAGAAGTGCTGTCGATGTTACGTAACTGTATCATAATCATAAACAAATAAAACTAAGCATGTGTGTGTGTGTGTGTGTGTGTGTGTGTGTGTGTGTGTGTGTGTGTGTGTGTGTGGATGCACGGCTATGACACATGTACACAGAATAAATAATACTATTATTCAAAGAAAGATGAAGACCACCCTGACATCAGACTACAGGGAGAACTGTACACACGGGATGCACATGTTCATGCAGACAGACAGGCAGACAGGCAGACACAGACACACACCGAAACACACACAGTGACACACACACACACACACACTGAACACACACACACACACACACACACACACACTGCATCACATTCCACACTCAAACCAGATGCTGTCAACAGCACCAATTATTGCTCCCCAATGATTTCCCTCTAACATGAACAGAAATCAATTTCGCCGTCTGGAATCCGGCCATTACAGAAAACTGTACACCAAAGGTCACGGACAGACAGAGAGGTAGGCATGGACTGATGAAGGAGGAATGGACAGACAGACAGATGGACGGACAGACAGATGGATGTATGGACAGACAGCAGGTAGGAATGCAGACAGACAGACGGAGGGACAACCAAACAGAGGGATGCACAGACAAACAGACAGAGGGATGCACAGACAGACAGAGGGACAAACAGACAGAGGGATGCACAGACAGACAGACGGAGGGACAGACAGACGGAGGGACAGACAGACAGAGGGACAAACAGACAGAGGGACAAACCGACAGAGGGATGCACAGACAGACAGACGGAGGGACAAACAGACAGAGGGATGCACAGACAGACAGACGGAGGGACAGACAGACAGACGGAGGGACAGACAGACAGAGGGACAAACCGACAGAGGGATGCACAGACAGACAGACGGAGGGACAGACAGACAGAGGGACAGACAGACAGAGGGATGCACAGACAGACAGACAGACGGAGGGACAGACAGACAGACAGAGGGACAAACAGACAGAGGGATGCACAGACAGATGGAGGGACAGACAGACAGAGGGACAGACAGACAGAGGGATGCACAGACAGATGGAGGGACAGACAGGCAGAGGGACAAACAGACAGAGGGATGCACAGACAGAGGGACAAACAGACAGAGGGATGCACAGACAGACAGACAGAGGGACAGACAGACAGAGGGATGCACAGACAGACGGAGGGACAGACAGAGGAATCCACAGACAGAGGGATGCACAGACAGAGGGATGCACAGACAGAGGGACAAACAGACAGAGGGATGCACAGACAGAGGGACAGACAGACAGAGGGATGCACAGACAGACAGACAGACAGACAGAGGGACAGACAGAGGGATGCACAGATATACAGAGGCACGCAAACAGAGGGATGCACAGATACACAGAGGCATGCAAACAGAGGGATGCACAGACAGACAGACAGCAGGTAGGCATGCAGACAGACAGACAGACAGCAGGCAGGCAGATTGATGGATGGAGAGAACGACAGATGGACAGACAGGAAGACAAGATGGATTGACAGAACAGCTGGACAGATGGAGAGGCAGGCAGGCAGGCAGGCAGGCAGACAGACAGACAGACAAGCAGGCAGGCATACTGGCATACAGGCCTACAGACAGCTGGTCAGACAAGCAGACAGAAAAACAGCCAAAGGGACGGTCAACAGACACACACACAGACAAACGGTTGAACAGACAGACAGACTG